>NW_026974209.1:0-126356 GCF_037042905.1 Lytechinus pictus | reverse complement strand
TAAACTTCATAATTAGTGTTTGTATAAATTCTTCATTTCCAATGCAAACTTTGATTAGCGATAACTTGAAATCCACTTGTGCTCCAAATTTCATTTTTCTTTTAAAATAAAGCTCATGGAATTCTTCAAAAATTATGTAATCATGTATTTGTCTTCAAAATCTCGCCTTAATGGTTTAAATCGCCATTTAAGTATAAGTGTTCATTTGCTGAATTTTGGACAGTCAGCGGTCGTGTGTACGTATGCTTATCCATATTAGATTAAACCTGTGGTTTGGTATATTTTATCTTGTCTCAAAAGTAAAAGCTTGATGATTCTTCCATTTTTTCACCACATATGCAGTAACCTTATTTGGGAGATAAATGAACATATATATATTTTTGTTTTTATTAAAAAAACAAATGGTTCCCGTCTGTAATTTCTAGCCAATGTCAAAGCTTTTAATAAAACTTCATAATTAGTGTTTGTATGAATTCTTCATTTCCAATGCAAACTTTGATTAGCGATAACTTGAAATCCACTTGTGCTCCGAATTTCATTTTTCTTTTAAAATAAAGCTCATGGATTTCTTCAAAAATTATGTAATCATGTATTTATCTTCAAAATCTCGCCTTAATGGCTTAAATCGCCATTTAAGTCTAAGTGTTCATTTGGTGAAAGAGTTTGGGTTATTTCTTCAATTACTTGTTGCGTTATATTCTCTCTTTCATGATCTCAGGTTAAATCTTCGGTCGAAAAATGGAAAAGTAAATTCATATGAATATATAACTATTTTCCTTGAGATATCCTTCTCAGTAGCAAACAAATGGTTTCCCGTCTTATATTCTAGCCAATGTCAAAGCTTTTAATAAAACTTCATAATTAGTGTTTGTATAAATTCTTCATTTCCAATGCAAACTTTGATTAGCGATAACTTGAAATCCACTTGTGCTCCAAATTTCATTTTTCTTTTAAAATAAAGCTCATGGAATTCTTCAAAAATTATGTAATCATGTATTTGTCTTCAAAATCTCGCCTTAATGGTTTAAATCGCCATTTAAGTATAAGTGTTCATTTGCTGAATTTTGGACAGTCAGCGGTCGTGTGTACGTATGCTTATCCATATTAGATTAAACCTGTGGTTTGGTATATTTTATCTTGTCTCAAAAGTAAAAGCTTGATGATTCTTCCATTTTTTCACCACATATGCAGTAACCTTATTTGGGAGATAAATGAACATATATATATTTTTGTTTTTATTAAAAAAACAAATGGTTTCCCGTCTGTAATTTCTAGCCAATGTCAAAGCTTTTAATAAAACTTCATAATTAGTGTTTGTATGAATTCTTCATTTCCAATGCAAACTTTGATTAGCGATAACTTGAATCCACTTGTGCTCCGAATTTCATTTTTCTTTTAAAATAAAGCTCATGGATTTCTTCAAAAATTATGTAATCATGTATTTATCTTCAAAATCTCGCCTTAATGGCTTAAATCGCCATTTAAGTCTAAGTGTTCATTTGCTGAATTTTGGACAGTCAGCGGTCGTGTGTACGTATGCTTATCCATATTAGATTAAACCTGTGGTTTGGTATATTTTATCTTGTCTCAAAAGTAAAAGCTTGATGATTCTTCCATTTTTCACCACATATGCAGTAACCTTATTTGGGAGATAAATGAACATATATATATTTTTGTTTTTATTAAAAAAACAAATGGTTTCCCGTCTGTAATTTCTAGCCAATGTCAAAGCTTTTAATAAAACTTCATAATTAGTGTTTGTATGAATTCTTCATTTCCAATGCAAACTTTGATTAGCGATAACTTGAAATCCACTTGTGCTCCAAATTTCATTTTTCTTTTTAAAATAAAGCTCATGGATTTCTTCAAAAATTATGTAATCATGTATTTATCTTCAAAATCTCGCCTTAATGGCTTAAATCGCCATTTAAGTCTAAGTGTTCATTTGCTGAATTTTGGACAGTCAGCGGTCGTGTGTACGTATGCTTATCCATATTAGATTAAACCTGTGGTTTGGTATATTTTATCTTGTCTCAAAAGTAAAAGCTTGATGATTCTTCCATTTTTCACCACATATGCAGTAACCTTATTTGGGAGATAAATGAACATATATATATTTTTGTTTTTATTAAAAAAACAAATGGTTTCCCGTCTGTAATTTCTAGCCAATGTCAAAGCTTTTAATAAAACTTCATAATTAGTGTTTGTATGAATTCTTCATTTCCAATGCAAACTTTGATTAGCGATAACTTGAAATCCACTTGTGCTCCAAATTTCATTTTTCTTTTAAAATAAAGCTCATGGATTTCTTCAAAAATTATGTAATCATGTATTTGTCTTCAAAATCTCGCCTTAATGGTTTAAATCGCCATTTAAGTCTAAGTGTTCATTTGGTGAAAGAGTTTGGGTTATTTCTTCAATTACTTGTTGCGTTATATTCTCTCTTTCATGATCTCAGGTTAAATCTTCGGTCGAAAAATGGAAAAGTAAATTCATATGAATATATAACTATTTTCCTTGAGATATCCTTCTCAGTAGCAAACAAATGGTTTCCCGTCTTATATTCTAGCCAATGTCAAAGCTTTTAATAAAACTTCATAATTAGTGTTTGTATAAATTCTTCATTTCCAATGCAAACTTTGATTAGCGATAACTTGAAATCCACTTGTGCTCCAAATTTCATTTTTCTTTTAAAATAAAGCTCATGGAATTCTTCAAAAATTATGTAATCATGTATTTGTCTTCAAAATCTCGCCTTAATGGTTTAAATCGCCATTTAAGTATAAGTGTTCATTTGCTGAATTTTGGACAGTCAGCGGTCGTGTGTACGTATGCTTATCCATATTAGATTAAACCTGTGGTTTGGTATATTTTATCTTGTCTCAAAAGTAAAAGCTTGATGATTCTTCCATTTTTTCACCACATATGCAGTAACCTTATTTGGGAGATAAATGAACATATATATATTTTTGTTTTTATTAAAAAAACAAATGGTTTCCCGTCTGTAATTTCTAGCCAATGTCAAAGCTTTTAATAAAACTTCATAATTAGTGTTTGTATGAATTCTTCATTTCCAATGCAAACTTTGATTAGCGATAACTTGAAATCCACTTGTGCTCCAAATTTCATTTTTCTTTTAAAATAAAGCTCATGGATTTCTTCAAAAATTATGTAATCATGTATTTATCTTCAAAATCTCGCCTTAATGGCTTAAATCGCCATTTAAGTCTAAGTGTTCATTTGGTGAAAGAGTTTGGGTTATTTCTTCAATTACTTGTTGCGTTATATTCTCTCTTTCATGATCTCAGGTTAAATCTTCGGTCGAAAAATGGAAAAGTAAATTCATATGAATATATAACTATTTTCCTTGAGATATCCTTCTCAGTAGCAAACAAATGGTTTCCCGTCTTATATTCTAGCCAATGTCAAAGCTTTTAATAAAACTTCATAATTAGTGTTTGTATAAATTCTTCATTTCCAATGCAAACTTTGATTAGCGATAACTTGAAATCCACTTGTGCTCCAAATTTCATTTTTCTTTTAAAATAAAGCTCATGGAATTCTTCAAAAATTATGTAATCATGTATTTGTCTTCAAAATCTCGCCTTAATGGTTTAAATCGCCATTTAAGTATAAGTGTTCATTTGCTGAATTTTGGACAGTCAGCGGTCGTGTGTACGTATGCTTATCCATATTAGATTAAACCTGTGGTTTGGTATATTTTATCTTGTCTCAAAAGTAAAAGCTTGATGATTCTTCCATTTTTTCACCACATATGCAGTAACCTTATTTGGGAGATAAATGAACATATATATATTTTTGTTTTTATTAAAAAAACAAATGGTTTCCCGTCTGTAATTTCTAGCCAATGTCAAAGCTTTTAATAAAACTTCATAATTAGTGTTTGTATGAATTCTTCATTTCCAATGCAAACTTTGATTAGCGATAACTTGAAATCCACTTGTGCTCCAAATTTCATTTTTCTTTTAAAATAAAGCTCATGGATTTCTTCAAAAATTATGTAATCATGTATTTATCTTCAAAATCTCGCCTTAATGGCTTAAATCGCCATTTAAGTCTAAGTGTTCATTTGGTGAAAGAGTTTGGGTTATTTCTTCAATTACTTGTTGCGTTATATTCTCTCTTTCATGATCTCAGGTTAAATCTTCGGTCGAAAAATGGAAAAGTAAATTCATATGAATATATAACTATTTTCCTTGAGATATCCTTCTCAGTAGCAAACAAATGGTTTCCCGTCTTATATTCTAGCCAATGTCAAAGCTTTTAATAAAACTTCATAATTAGTGTTTGTATGAATTCTTCATTTCCAATGCAAACTTTGATTAGCGATAACTTGAAATCCACTTGTGCTCCAAATTTCATTTTTCTTTTAAAATAAAGCTCATGGATTTCTTCAAAAATTATGTAATCATGTATTTATCTTCAAAATCTCGCCTTAATGGCTTAAATCGCCATTTAAGTCTAAGTGTTCATTTGCTGAATTTTGGACAGTCAGCGGTCGTGTGTACGTATGCTTATCCATATTAGATTAAACCTGTGGTTTGGTATATTTTATCTTGTCTCAAAAGTAAAAGCTTGATGATTCTTCCATTTTTCACCACATATGCAGTAACCTTATTTGGGAGATAAATGAACATATATATATTTTTGTTTTTATTAAAAAAACAAATGGTTTCCCGTCTGTAATTTCTAGCCAATGTCAAAGCTTTTAATAAAACTTCATAATTAGTGTTTGTATGAATTCTTCATTTCCAATGCAAACTTTGATTAGCGATAACTTGAAATCCACTTGTGCTCCAAATTTCATTTTTCTTTTAAAATAAAGCTCATGGATTTCTTCAAAAATTATGTAATCATGTATTTGTCTTCAAAATCTCGCCTTAATGGTTTAAATCGCCATTTAAGTCTAAGTGTTCATTTGGTGAAAGAGTTTGGGTTATTTCTTCAATTACTTGTTGCGTTATATTCTCTCTTTCATGATCTCAGGTTAAATCTTCGGTCGAAAAATGGAAAAGTAAATTCATATGAATATATAACTATTTTCCTTGAGATATCCTTCTCAGTAGCAAACAAATGGTTTCCCGTCTTATATTCTAGCCAATGTCAAAGCTTTTAATAAAACTTCATAATTAGTGTTTGTATAAATTCTTCATTTCCAATGCAAACTTTGATTAGCGATAACTTGAAATCCACTTGTGCTCCAAATTTCATTTTTCTTTTAAAATAAAGCTCATGGAATTCTTCAAAAATTATGTAATCATGTATTTGTCTTCAAAATCTCGCCTTAATGGTTTAAATCGCCATTTAAGTATAAGTGTTCATTTGCTGAATTTTGGACAGTCAGCGGTCGTGTGTACGTATGCTTATCCATATTAGATTAAACCTGTGGTTTGGTATATTTTATCTTGTCTCAAAAGTAAAAGCTTGATGATTCTTCCATTTTTTCACCACATATGCAGTAACCTTATTTGGGAGATAAATGAACATATATATATTTTTGTTTTTATTAAAAAAACAAATGGTTTCCCGTCTGTAATTTCTAGCCAATGTCAAAGCTTTTAATAAAACTTCATAATTAGTGTTTGTATGAATTCTTCATTTCCAATGCAAACTTTGATTAGCGATAACTTGAAATCCACTTGTGCTCCAAATTTCATTTTTCTTTTAAAATAAAGCTCATGGATTTCTTCAAAAATTATGTAATCATGTATTTATCTTCAAAATCTCGCCTTAATGGCTTAAATCGCCATTTAAGTCTAAGTGTTCATTTGGTGAAAGAGTTTGGGTTATTTCTTCAATTACTTGTTGCGTTATATTCTCTCTTTCATGATCTCAGGTTAAATCTTCGGTCGAAAAATGGAAAAGTAAATTCATATGAATATATAACTATTTTCCTTGAGATATCCTTCTCAGTAGCAAACAAATGGTTTCCCGTCTTATATTCTAGCCAATGTCAAAGCTTTTAATAAAACTTCATAATTAGTGTTTGTATGAATTCTTCATTTCCAATGCAAACTTTGATTAGCGATAACTTGAAATCCACTTGTGCTCCAAATTTCATTTTTCTTTTAAAATAAAGCTCATGGATTTCTTCAAAAATTATGTAATCATGTATTTATCTTCAAAATCTCGCCTTAATGGCTTAAATCGCCATTTAAGTCTAAGTGTTCATTTGCTGAATTTTGGACAGTCAGCGGTCGTGTGTACGTATGCTTATCCATATTAGATTAAACCTGTGGTTTGGTATATTTTATCTTGTCTCAAAAGTAAAAGCTTGATGATTCTTCCATTTTTCACCACATATGCAGTAACCTTATTTGGGAGATAAATGAACATATATATATTTTTGTTTTTATTAAAAAAACAAATGGTTTCCCGTCTGTAATTTCTAGCCAATGTCAAAGCTTTTAATAAAACTTCATAATTAGTGTTTGTATGAATTCTTCATTTCCAATGCAAACTTTGATTAGCGATAACTTGAAATCCACTTGTGCTCCAAATTTCATTTTTCTTTTAAAATAAAGCTCATGGATTTCTTCAAAAATTATGTAATCATGTATTTGTCTTCAAAATCTCGCCTTAATGGTTTAAATCGCCATTTAAGTCTAAGTGTTCATTTGGTGAAAGAGTTTGGGTTATTTCTTCAATTACTTGTTGCGTTATATTCTCTCTTTCATGATCTCAGGTTAAATCTTCGGTCGAAAAATGGAAAAGTAAATTCATATGAATATATAACTATTTTCCTTGAGATATCCTTCTCAGTAGCAAACAAATGGTTTCCCGTCTTATATTCTAGCCAATGTCAAAGCTTTTAATAAAACTTCATAATTAGTGTTTGTATAAATTCTTCATTTCCAATGCAAACTTTGATTAGCGATAACTTGAAATCCACTTGTGCTCCAAATTTCATTTTTCTTTTAAAATAAAGCTCATGGAATTCTTCAAAAATTATGTAATCATGTATTTGTCTTCAAAATCTCGCCTTAATGGTTTAAATCGCCATTTAAGTATAAGTGTTCATTTGCTGAATTTTGGACAGTCAGCGGTCGTGTGTACGTATGCTTATCCATATTAGATTAAACCTGTGGTTTGGTATATTTTATCTTGTCTCAAAAGTAAAAGCTTGATGATTCTTCCATTTTTTCACCACATATGCAGTAACCTTATTTGGGAGATAAATGAACATATATATATTTTTGTTTTTATTAAAAAAACAAATGGTTTCCCGTCTGTAATTTCTAGCCAATGTCAAAGCTTTTAATAAAACTTCATAATTAGTGTTTGTATGAATTCTTCATTTCCAATGCAAACTTTGATTAGCGATAACTTGAAATCCACTTGTGCTCCAAATTTCATTTTTCTTTTAAAATAAAGCTCATGGATTTCTTCAAAAATTATGTAATCATGTATTTATCTTCAAAATCTCGCCTTAATGGCTTAAATCGCCATTTAAGTCTAAGTGTTCATTTGGTGAAAGAGTTTGGGTTATTTCTTCAATTACTTGTTGCGTTATATTCTCTCTTTCATGATCTCAGGTTAAATCTTCGGTCGAAAAATGGAAAAGTAAATTCATATGAATATATAACTATTTTCCTTGAGATATCCTTCTCAGTAGCAAACAAATGGTTTCCCGTCTTATATTCTAGCCAATGTCAAAGCTTTTAATAAAACTTCATAATTAGTGTTTGTATAAATTCTTCATTTCCAATGCAAACTTTGATTAGCGATAACTTGAAATCCACTTGTGCTCCAAATTTCATTTTTCTTTTAAAATAAAGCTCATGGAATTCTTCAAAAATTATGTAATCATGTATTTGTCTTCAAAATCTCGCCTTAATGGTTTAAATCGCCATTTAAGTATAAGTGTTCATTTGCTGAATTTTGGACAGTCAGCGGTCGTGTGTACGTATGCTTATCCATATTAGATTAAACCTGTGGTTTGGTATATTTTATCTTGTCTCAAAAGTAAAAGCTTGATGATTCTTCCATTTTTTCACCACATATGCAGTAACCTTATTTGGGAGATAAATGAACATATATATATTTTTGTTTTTATTAAAAAAACAAATGGTTTCCCGTCTGTAATTTCTAGCCAATGTCAAAGCTTTTAATAAAACTTCATAATTAGTGTTTGTATGAATTCTTCATTTCCAATGCAAACTTTGATTAGCGATAACTTGAAATCCACTTGTGCTCCAAATTTCATTTTTCTTTTAAAATAAAGCTCATGGATTTCTTCAAAAATTATGTAATCATGTATTTATCTTCAAAATCTCGCCTTAATGGCTTAAATCGCCATTTAAGTCTAAGTGTTCATTTGGTGAAAGAGTTTGGGTTATTTCTTCAATTACTTGTTGCGTTATATTCTCTCTTTCATGATCTCAGGTTAAATCTTCGGTCGAAAAATGGAAAAGTAAATTCATATGAATATATAACTATTTTCCTTGAGATATCCTTCTCAGTAGCAAACAAATGGTTTCCCGTCTTATATTCTAGCCAATGTCAAAGCTTTTAATAAAACTTCATAATTAGTGTTTGTATAAATTCTTCATTTCCAATGCAAACTTTGATTAGCGATAACTTGAAATCCACTTGTGCTCCAAATTTCATTTTTCTTTTAAAATAAAGCTCATGGAATTCTTCAAAAATTATGTAATCATGTATTTGTCTTCAAAATCTCGCCTTAATGGTTTAAATCGCCATTTAAGTATAAGTGTTCATTTGCTGAATTTTGGACAGTCAGCGGTCGTGTGTACGTATGCTTATCCATATTAGATTAAACCTGTGGTTTGGTATATTTTATCTTGTCTCAAAAGTAAAAGCTTGATGATTCTTCCATTTTTTCACCACATATGCAGTAACCTTATTTGGGAGATAAATGAACATATATATATTTTTGTTTTTATTAAAAAAACAAATGGTTTCCCGTCTGTAATTTCTAGCCAATGTCAAAGCTTTTAATAAAACTTCATAATTAGTGTTTGTATGAATTCTTCATTTCCAATGCAAACTTTGATTAGCGATAACTTGAAATCCACTTGTGCTCCAAATTTCATTTTTCTTTTAAAATAAAGCTCATGGATTTCTTCAAAAATTATGTAATCATGTATTTATCTTCAAAATCTCGCCTTAATGGCTTAAATCGCCATTTAAGTCTAAGTGTTCATTTGGTGAAAGAGTTTGGGTTATTTCTTCAATTACTTGTTGCGTTATATTCTCTCTTTCATGATCTCAGGTTAAATCTTCGGTCGAAAAATGGAAAAGTAAATTCATATGAATATATAACTATTTTCCTTGAGATATCCTTCTCAGTAGCAAACAAATGGTTTCCCGTCTTATATTCTAGCCAATGTCAAAGCTTTTAATAAAACTTCATAATTAGTGTTTGTATAAATTCTTCATTTCCAATGCAAACTTTGATTAGCGATAACTTGAAATCCACTTGTGCTCCAAATTTCATTTTTCTTTTAAAATAAAGCTCATGGAATTCTTCAAAAATTATGTAATCATGTATTTGTCTTCAAAATCTCGCCTTAATGGTTTAAATCGCCATTTAAGTATAAGTGTTCATTTGCTGAATTTTGGACAGTCAGCGGTCGTGTGTACGTATGCTTATCCATATTAGATTAAACCTGTGGTTTGGTATATTTTATCTTGTCTCAAAAGTAAAAGCTTGATGATTCTTCCATTTTTTCACCACATATGCAGTAACCTTATTTGGGAGATAAATGAACATATATATATTTTTGTTTTTATTAAAAAAACAAATGGTTTCCCGTCTGTAATTTCTAGCCAATGTCAAAGCTTTTAATAAAACTTCATAATTAGTGTTTGTATGAATTCTTCATTTCCAATGCAAACTTTGATTAGCGATAACTTGAAATCCACTTGTGCTCCAAATTTCATTTTTCTTTTAAAATAAAGCTCATGGATTTCTTCAAAAATTATGTAATCATGTATTTATCTTCAAAATCTCGCCTTAATGGCTTAAATCGCCATTTAAGTCTAAGTGTTCATTTGGTGAAAGAGTTTGGGTTATTTCTTCAATTACTTGTTGCGTTATATTCTCTCTTTCATGATCTCAGGTTAAATCTTCGGTCGAAAAATGGAAAAGTAAATTCATATGAATATATAACTATTTTCCTTGAGATATCCTTCTCAGTAGCAAACAAATGGTTTCCCGTCTTATATTCTAGCCAATGTCAAAGCTTTTAATAAAACTTCATAATTAGTGTTTGTATAAATTCTTCATTTCCAATGCAAACTTTGATTAGCGATAACTTGAAATCCACTTGTGCTCCAAATTTCATTTTTCTTTTAAAATAAAGCTCATGGAATTCTTCAAAAATTATGTAATCATGTATTTGTCTTCAAAATCTCGCCTTAATGGTTTAAATCGCCATTTAAGTATAAGTGTTCATTTGCTGAATTTTGGACAGTCAGCGGTCGTGTGTACGTATGCTTATCCATATTAGATTAAACCTGTGGTTTGGTATATTTTATCTTGTCTCAAAAGTAAAAGCTTGATGATTCTTCCATTTTTTCACCACATATGCAGTAACCTTATTTGGGAGATAAATGAACATATATATATTTTTGTTTTTATTAAAAAAACAAATGGTTTCCCGTCTGTAATTTCTAGCCAATGTCAAAGCTTTTAATAAAACTTCATAATTAGTGTTTGTATGAATTCTTCATTTCCAATGCAAACTTTGATTAGCGATAACTTGAAATCCACTTGTGCTCCGAATTTCATTTTTCTTTTAAAATAAAGCTCATGGATTTCTTCAAAAATTATGTAATCATGTATTTATCTTCAAAATCTCGCCTTAATGGCTTAAATCGCCATTTAAGTCTAAGTGTTCATTTGCTGAATTTTGGACAGTCAGCGGTCGTGTGTACGTATGCTTATCCATATTAGATTAAACCTGTGGTTTGGTATATTTTATCTTGTCTCAAAAGTAAAAGCTTGATGATTCTTCCATTTTTCACCACATATGCAGTAACCTTATTTGGGAGATAAATGAACATATATATATTTTTGTTTTTATTAAAAAAACAAATGGTTTCCCGTCTGTAATTTCTAGCCAATGTCAAAGCTTTTAATAAAACTTCATAATTAGTGTTTGTATGAATTCTTCATTTCCAATGCAAACTTTGATTAGCGATAACTTGAAATCCACTTGTGCTCCAAATTTCATTTTTCTTTTAAAATAAAGCTCATGGATTTCTTCAAAAATTATGTAATCATGTATTTATCTTCAAAATCTCGCCTTAATGGCTTAAATCGCCATTTAAGTCTAAGTGTTCATTTGCTGAATTTTGGACAGTCAGCGGTCGTGTGTACGTATGCTTATCCATATTAGATTAAACCTGTGGTTTGGTATATTTTATCTTGTCTCAAAAGTAAAAGCTTGATGATTCTTCCATTTTTCACCACATATGCAGTAACCTTATTTGGGAGATAAATGAACATATATATATTTTTGTTTTTATTAAAAAAACAAATGGTTTCCCGTCTGTAATTTCTAGCCAATGTCAAAGCTTTTAATAAAACTTCATAATTAGTGTTTGTATGAATTCTTCATTTCCAATGCAAACTTTGATTAGCGATAACTTGAAATCCACTTGTGCTCCAAATTTCATTTTTCTTTTAAAATAAAGCTCATGGATTTCTTCAAAAATTATGTAATCATGTATTTGTCTTCAAAATCTCGCCTTAATGGTTTAAATCGCCATTTAAGTCTAAGTGTTCATTTGGTGAAAGAGTTTGGGTTATTTCTTCAATTACTTGTTGCGTTATATTCTCTCTTTCATGATCTCAGGTTAAATCTTCGGTCGAAAAATGGAAAAGTAAATTCATATGAATATATAACTATTTTCCTTGAGATATCCTTCTCAGTAGCAAACAAATGGTTTCCCGTCTTATATTCTAGCCAATGTCAAAGCTTTTAATAAAACTTCATAATTAGTGTTTGTATAAATTCTTCATTTCCAATGCAAACTTTGATTAGCGATAACTTGAAATCCACTTGTGCTCCAAATTTCATTTTTCTTTTAAAATAAAGCTCATGGAATTCTTCAAAAATTATGTAATCATGTATTTGTCTTCAAAATCTCGCCTTAATGGTTTAAATCGCCATTTAAGTATAAGTGTTCATTTGCTGAATTTTGGACAGTCAGCGGTCGTGTGTACGTATGCTTATCCATATTAGATTAAACCTGTGGTTTGGTATATTTTATCTTGTCTCAAAAGTAAAAGCTTGATGATTCTTCCATTTTTTCACCACATATGCAGTAACCTTATTTGGGAGATAAATGAACATATATATATTTTTGTTTTTATTAAAAAAACAAATGGTTTCCCGTCTGTAATTTCTAGCCAATGTCAAAGCTTTTAATAAAACTTCATAATTAGTGTTTGTATGAATTCTTCATTTCCAATGCAAACTTTGATTAGCGATAACTTGAAATCCACTTGTGCTCCAAATTTCATTTTTCTTTTAAAATAAAGCTCATGGATTTCTTCAAAAATTATGTAATCATGTATTTATCTTCAAAATCTCGCCTTAATGGCTTAAATCGCCATTTAAGTCTAAGTGTTCATTTGGTGAAAGAGTTTGGGTTATTTCTTCAATTACTTGTTGCGTTATATTCTCTCTTTCATGATCTCAGGTTAAATCTTCGGTCGAAAAATGGAAAAGTAAATTCATATGAATATATAACTATTTTCCTTGAGATATCCTTCTCAGTAGCAAACAAATGGTTTCCCGTCTTATATTCTAGCCAATGTCAAAGCTTTTAATAAAACTTCATAATTAGTGTTTGTATAAATTCTTCATTTCCAATGCAAACTTTGATTAGCGATAACTTGAAATCCACTTGTGCTCCAAATTTCATTTTTCTTTTAAAATAAAGCTCATGGAATTCTTCAAAAATTATGTAATCATGTATTTGTCTTCAAAATCTCGCCTTAATGGTTTAAATCGCCATTTAAGTATAAGTGTTCATTTGCTGAATTTTGGACAGTCAGCGGTCGTGTGTACGTATGCTTATCCATATTAGATTAAACCTGTGGTTTGGTATATTTTATCTTGTCTCAAAAGTAAAAGCTTGATGATTCTTCCATTTTTTCACCACATATGCAGTAACCTTATTTGGGAGATAAATGAACATATATATATTTTTGTTTTTATTAAAAAAACAAATGGTTTCCCGTCTGTAATTTCTAGCCAATGTCAAAGCTTTTAATAAAACTTCATAATTAGTGTTTGTATGAATTCTTCATTTCCAATGCAAACTTTGATTAGCGATAACTTGAAATCCACTTGTGCTCCAAATTTCATTTTTCTTTTAAAATAAAGCTCATGGATTTCTTCAAAAATTATGTAATCATGTATTTATCTTCAAAATCTCGCCTTAATGGCTTAAATCGCCATTTAAGTCTAAGTGTTCATTTGGTGAAAGAGTTTGGGTTATTTCTTCAATTACTTGTTGCGTTATATTCTCTCTTTCATGATCTCAGGTTAAATCTTCGGTCGAAAAATGGAAAAGTAAATTCATATGAATATATAACTATTTTCCTTGAGATATCCTTCTCAGTAGCAAACAAATGGTTTCCCGTCTTATATTCTAGCCAATGTCAAAGCTTTTAATAAAACTTCATAATTAGTGTTTGTATAAATTCTTCATTTCCAATGCAAACTTTGATTAGCGATAACTTGAAATCCACTTGTGCTCCAAATTTCATTTTTCTTTTAAAATAAAGCTCATGGAATTCTTCAAAAATTATGTAATCATGTATTTGTCTTCAAAATCTCGCCTTAATGGTTTAAATCGCCATTTAAGTATAAGTGTTCATTTGCTGAATTTTGGACAGTCAGCGGTCGTGTGTACGTATGCTTATCCATATTAGATTAAACCTGTGGTTTGGTATATTTTATCTTGTCTCAAAAGTAAAAGCTTGATGATTCTTCCATTTTTTCACCACATATGCAGTAACCTTATTTGGGAGATAAATGAACATATATATATTTTTGTTTTTATTAAAAAAACAAATGGTTTCCCGTCTGTAATTTCTAGCCAATGTCAAAGCTTTTAATAAAACTTCATAATTAGTGTTTGTATGAATTCTTCATTTCCAATGCAAACTTTGATTAGCGATAACTTGAAATCCACTTGTGCTCCGAATTTCATTTTTCTTTTAAAATAAAGCTCATGGATTTCTTCAAAAATTATGTAATCATGTATTTATCTTCAAAATCTCGCCTTAATGGCTTAAATCGCCATTTAAGTCTAAGTGTTCATTTGGTGAAAGAGTTTGGGTTATTTCTTCAATTACTTGTTGCGTTATATTCTCTCTTTCATGATCTCAGGTTAAATCTTCGGTCGAAAAATGGAAAAGTAAATTCATATGAATATATAACTATTTTCCTTGAGATATCCTTCTCAGTAGCAAACAAATGGTTTCCCGTCTTATATTCTAGCCAATGTCAAAGCTTTTAATAAAACTTCATAATTAGTGTTTGTATAAATTCTTCATTTCCAATGCAAACTTTGATTAGCGATAACTTGAAATCCACTTGTGCTCCAAATTTCATTTTTCTTTTAAAATAAAGCTCATGGAATTCTTCAAAAATTATGTAATCATGTATTTGTCTTCAAAATCTCGCCTTAATGGTTTAAATCGCCATTTAAGTATAAGTGTTCATTTGCTGAATTTTGGACAGTCAGCGGTCGTGTGTACGTATGCTTATCCATATTAGATTAAACCTGTGGTTTGGTATATTTTATCTTGTCTCAAAAGTAAAAGCTTGATGATTCTTCCATTTTTTCACCACATATGCAGTAACCTTATTTGGGAGATAAATGAACATATATATATTTTTGTTTTTATTAAAAAAACAAATGGTTTCCCGTCTGTAATTTCTAGCCAATGTCAAAGCTTTTAATAAAACTTCATAATTAGTGTTTGTATAAATTCTTCATTTCCAATGCAAACTTTGATTAGCGATAACTTGAAATCCACTTGTGCTCCAAATTTCATTTTTCTTTTAAAATAAAGCTCATGGAATTCTTCAAAAATTATGTAATCATGTATTTGTCTTCAAAATCTCGCCTTAATGGTTTAAATCGCCATTTAAGTATAAGTGTTCATTTGCTGAATTTTGGACAGTCAGCGGTCGTGTGTACGTATGCTTATCCATATTAGATTAAACCTGTGGTTTGGTATATTTTATCTTGTCTCAAAAGTAAAAGCTTGATGATTCTTCCATTTTTTCACCACATATGCAGTAACCTTATTTGGGAGATAAATGAACATATATATATTTTTGTTTTTATTAAAAAAACAAATGGTTTCCCGTCTGTAATTTCTAGCCAATGTCAAAGCTTTTAATAAAACTTCATAATTAGTGTTTGTATGAATTCTTCATTTCCAATGCAAACTTTGATTAGCGATAACTTGAAATCCACTTGTGCTCCGAATTTCATTTTTCTTTTAAAATAAAGCTCATGGATTTCTTCAAAAATTATGTAATCATGTATTTATCTTCAAAATCTCGCCTTAATGGCTTAAATCGCCATTTAAGTCTAAGTGTTCATTTGGTGAAAGAGTTTGGGTTATTTCTTCAATTACTTGTTGCGTTATATTCTCTCTTTCATGATCTCAGGTTAAATCTTCGGTCGAAAAATGGAAAAGTAAATTCATATGAATATATAACTATTTTCCTTGAGATATCCTTCTCAGTAGCAAACAAATGGTTTCCCGTCTTATATTCTAGCCAATGTCAAAGCTTTTAATAAAACTTCATAATTAGTGTTTGTATAAATTCTTCATTTCCAATGCAAACTTTGATTAGCGATAACTTGAAATCCACTTGTGCTCCAAATTTCATTTTTCTTTTAAAATAAAGCTCATGGAATTCTTCAAAAATTATGTAATCATGTATTTGTCTTCAAAATCTCGCCTTAATGGTTTAAATCGCCATTTAAGTATAAGTGTTCATTTGCTGAATTTTGGACAGTCAGCGGTCGTGTGTACGTATGCTTATCCATATTAGATTAAACCTGTGGTTTGGTATATTTTATCTTGTCTCAAAAGTAAAAGCTTGATGATTCTTCCATTTTTTCACCACATATGCAGTAACCTTATTTGGGAGATAAATGAACATATATATATTTTTGTTTTTATTAAAAAAACAAATGGTTTCCCGTCTGTAATTTCTAGCCAATGTCAAAGCTTTTAATAAAACTTCATAATTAGTGTTTGTATAAATTCTTCATTTCCAATGCAAACTTTGATTAGCGATAACTTGAAATCCACTTGTGCTCCAAATTTCATTTTTCTTTTAAAATAAAGCTCATGGAATTCTTCAAAAATTATGTATTCATGTATTTGTCTTCAAAATCTCGCCTTAATGGTTTAAATCGCCATTTAAGTATAAGTGTTCATTTGCTGAATTTTGGACAGTCAGCGGTCGTGTGTACGTATGCTTATCCATATTAGATTAAACCTGTGGTTTGGTATATTTTATCTTGTCTCAAAAGTAAAAGCTTGATGATTCTTCCATTTTTTCACCACATATGCAGTAACCTTATTTGGGAGATAAATGAACATATATATATTTTTGTTTTTATTAAAAAAACAAATGGTTTCCCGTCTGTAATTTCTAGCCAATGTCAAAGCTTTTAATAAAACTTCATAATTAGTGTTTGTATAAATTCTTCATTTCCAATGCAAACTTTGATTAGCGATAACTTGAAATCCACTTGTGCTCCAAATTTCATTTTTCTTTTAAAATAAAGCTCATGGAATTCTTCAAAAATTATGTAATCATGTATTTGTCTTCAAAATCTCGCCTTAATGGTTTAAATCGCCATTTAAGTATAAGTGTTCATTTGCTGAATTTTGGACAGTCAGCGGTCGTGTGTACGTATGCTTATCCATATTAGATTAAACCTGTGGTTTGGTATATTTTATCTTGTCTCAAAAGTAAAAGCTTGATGATTCTTCCATTTTTTCACCACATATGCAGTAACCTTATTTGGGAGATAAATGAACATATATATATTTTTGTTTTTATTAAAAAAACAAATGGTTTCCCGTCTGTAATTTCTAGCCAATGTCAAAGCTTTTAATAAAACTTCATAATTAGTGTTTGTATAAATTCTTCATTTCCAATGCAAACTTTGATTAGCGATAACTTGAAATCCACTTGTGCTCCAAATTTCATTTTTCTTTTAAAATAAAGCTCATGGAATTCTTCAAAAATTATGTAATCATGTATTTGTCTTCAAAATCTCGCCTTAATGGTTTAAATCGCCATTTAAGTATAAGTGTTCATTTGCTGAATTTTGGACAGTCAGCGGTCGTGTGTACGTATGCTTATCCATATTAGATTAAACCTGTGGTTTGGTATATTTTATCTTGTCTCAAAAGTAAAAGCTTGATGATTCTTCCATTTTTTCACCACATATGCAGTAACCTTATTTGGGAGATAAATGAACATATATATATTTTTGTTTTTATTAAAAAAACAAATGGTTTCCCGTCTGTAATTTCTAGCCAATGTCAAAGCTTTTAATAAAACTTCATAATTAGTGTTTGTATGAATTCTTCATTTCCAATGCAAACTTTGATTAGCGATAACTTGAAATCCACTTGTGCTCCGAATTTCATTTTTCTTTTAAAATAAAGCTCATGGATTTCTTCAAAAATTATGTAATCATGTATTTATCTTCAAAATCTCGCCTTAATGGCTTAAATCGCCATTTAAGTCTAAGTGTTCATTTGGTGAAAGAGTTTGGGTTATTTCTTCAATTACTTGTTGCGTTATATTCTCTCTTTCATGATCTCAGGTTAAATCTTCGGTCGAAAAATGGAAAAGTAAATTCATATGAATATATAACTATTTTCCTTGAGATATCCTTCTCAGTAGCAAACAAATGGTTTCCCGTCTTATATTCTAGCCAATGTCAAAGCTTTTAATAAAACTTCATAATTAGTGTTTGTATAAATTCTTCATTTCCAATGCAAACTTTGATTGGCGATAACTTGAAATCCACTTGTGCTCCAAATTTCATTTTTCTTTTAAAATAAAGCTCATGGAATTCTTCAAAAATTATGTAATCATGTATTTGTCTTCAAAATCTCGCCTTAATGGTTTAAATCGCCATTTAAGTATAAGTGTTCATTTGCTGAATTTTGGACAGTCAGCGGTCGTGTGTACGTATGCTTATCCATATTAGATTAAACCTGTGGTTTGGTATATTTTATCTTGTCTCAAAAGTAAAAGCTTGATGATTCTTCCATTTTTTCACCACATATGCAGTAACCTTATTTGGG
Source organism: Lytechinus pictus (assembly GCF_037042905.1). Classification (NCBI taxonomy): domain Eukaryota; kingdom Metazoa; phylum Echinodermata; class Echinoidea; order Temnopleuroida; family Toxopneustidae; genus Lytechinus; species Lytechinus pictus. The sequence goes on along the minus strand of NW_026974209.1, from coordinate 107,989 downwards.
AGATAAATGAACATATATATATTTTTGTTTTTATTAAAAAAACAAATGGTTTCCCGTCTGTAATTTCTAGCCAATGTCAAAGCTTTTAATAAAACTTCATAATTAGTGTTTGTATAAATTCTTCATTTCCAATGCAAACTTTGATTAGCGATAACTTGAAATCCACTTGTGCTCCAAATTTCATTTTTCTTTTAAAATAAAGCTCATGGAATTCTTCAAAAATTATGTAATCATGTATTTGTCTTCAAAATCTCGCCTTAATGGTTTAAATCGCCATTTAAGTATAAGTGTTCATTTGCTGAATTTTGGACAGTCAGCGGTCGTGTGTACGTATGCTTATCCATATTAGATTAAACCTGTGGTTTGGTATATTTTATCTTGTCTCAAAAGTAAAAGCTTGATGATTCTTCCATTTTTTCACCACATATGCAGTAACCTTATTTGGGAGATAAATGAACATATATATATTTTTGTTTTTATTAAAAAAACAAATGGTTTCCCGTCTGTAATTTCTAGCCAATGTCAAAGCTTTTAATAAAACTTCATAATTAGTGTTTGTATGAATTCTTCATTTCCAATGCAAACTTTGATTAGCGATAACTTGAAATCCACTTGTGCTCCGAATTTCATTTTTCTTTTAAAATAAAGCTCATGGATTTCTTCAAAAATTATGTAATCATGTATTTATCTTCAAAATCTCGCCTTAATGGCTTAAATCGCCATTTAAGTCTAAGTGTTCATTTGGTGAAAGAGTTTGGGTTATTTCTTCAATTACTTGTTGCGTTATATTCTCTCTTTCATGATCTCAGGTTAAATCTTCGGTCGAAAAATGGAAAAGTAAATTCATATGAATATATAACTATTTTCCTTGAGATATCCTTCTCAGTAGCAAACAAATGGTTTCCCGTCTTATATTCTAGCCAATGTCAAAGCTTTTAATAAAACTTCATAATTAGTGTTTGTATAAATTCTTCATTTCCAATGCAAACTTTGATTAGCGATAACTTGAAATCCACTTGTGCTCCAAATTTCATTTTTCTTTTAAAATAAAGCTCATGGAATTCTTCAAAAATTATGTAATCATGTATTTGTCTTCAAAATCTCGCCTTAATGGTTTAAATCGCCATTTAAGTATAAGTGTTCATTTGCTGAATTTTGGACAGTCAGCGGTCGTGTGTACGTATGCTTATCCATATTAGATTAAACCTGTGGTTTGGTATATTTTATCTTGTCTCAAAAGTAAAAGCTTGATGATTCTTCCATTTTTTCACCACATATGCAGTAACCTTATTTGGGAGATAAATGAACATATATATATTTTTGTTTTTATTAAAAAAACAAATGGTTTCCCGTCTGTAATTTCTAGCCAATGTCAAAGCTTTTAATAAAACTTCATAATTAGTGTTTGTATAAATTCTTCATTTCCAATGCAAACTTTGATTAGCGATAACTTGAAATCCACTTGTGCTCCAAATTTCATTTTTCTTTTAAAATAAAGCTCATGGAATTCTTCAAAAATTATGTAATCATGTATTTGTCTTCAAAATCTCGCCTTAATGGTTTAAATCGCCATTTAAGTATAAGTGTTCATTTGCTGAATTTTGGACAGTCAGCGGTCGTGTGTACGTATGCTTATCCATATTAGATTAAACCTGTGGTTTGGTATATTTTATCTTGTCTCAAAAGTAAAAGCTTGATGATTCTTCCATTTTTTCACCACATATGCAGTAACCTTATTTGGGAGATAAATGAACATATATATATTTTTGTTTTTATTAAAAAAACAAATGGTTTCCCGTCTGTAATTTCTAGCCAATGTCAAAGCTTTTAATAAAACTTCATAATTAGTGTTTGTATAAATTCTTCATTTCCAATGCAAACTTTGATTAGCGATAACTTGAAATCCACTTGTGCTCCAAATTTCATTTTTCTTTTAAAATAAAGCTCATGGAATTCTTCAAAAATTATGTAATCATGTATTTGTCTTCAAAATCTCGCCTTAATGGTTTAAATCGCCATTTAAGTATAAGTGTTCATTTGCTGAATTTTGGACAGTCAGCGGTCGTGTGTACGTATGCTTATCCATATTAGATTAAACCTGTGGTTTGGTATATTTTATCTTGTCTCAAAAGTAAAAGCTTGATGATTCTTCCATTTTTTCACCACATATGCAGTAACCTTATTTGGGAGATAAATGAACATATATATATTTTTGTTTTTATTAAAAAAACAAATGGTTTCCCGTCTGTAATTTCTAGCCAATGTCAAAGCTTTTAATAAAACTTCATAATTAGTGTTTGTATGAATTCTTCATTTCCAATGCAAACTTTGATTAGCGATAACTTGAAATCCACTTGTGCTCCAAATTTCATTTTTCTTTTAAAATAAAGCTCATGGATTTCTTCAAAAATTATGTAATCATGTATTTATCTTCAAAATCTCGCCTTAATGGCTTAAATCGCCATTTAAGTCTAAGTGTTCATTTGCTGAATTTTGGACAGTCAGCGGTCGTGTGTACGTATGCTTATCCATATTAGATTAAACCTGTGGTTTGGTATATTTTATCTTGTCTCAAAAGTAAAAGCTTGATGATTCTTCCATTTTTCACCACATATGCAGTAACCTTATTTGGGAGATAAATGAACATATATATATTTTTGTTTTTATTAAAAAAACAAATGGTTTCCCGTCTGTAATTTCTAGCCAATGTCAAAGCTTTTAATAAAACTTCATAATTAGTGTTTGTATGAATTCTTCATTTCCAATGCAAACTTTGATTAGCGATAACTTGAAATCCACTTGTGCTCCAAATTTCATTTTTCTTTTAAAATAAAGCTCATGGATTTCTTCAAAAATTATGTAATCATGTATTTATCTTCAAAATCTCGCCTTAATGGCTTAAATCGCCATTTAAGTCTAAGTGTTCATTTGGTGAAAGAGTTTGGGTTATTTCTTCAATTACTTGTTGCGTTATATTCTCTCTTTCATGATCTCAGGTTAAATCTTCGGTCGAAAAATGGAAAAGTAAATTCATATGAATATATAACTATTTTCCTTGAGATATCCTTCTCAGTAGCAAACAAATGGTTTCCCGTCTTATATTCTAGCCAATGTCAAAGCTTTTAATAAAACTTCATAATTAGTGTTTGTATAAATTCTTCATTTCCAATGCAAACTTTGATTAGCGATAACTTGAAATCCACTTGTGCTCCAAATTTCATTTTTCTTTTAAAATAAAGCTCATGGAATTCTTCAAAAATTATGTAATCATGTATTTGTCTTCAAAATCTCGCCTTAATGGTTTAAATCGCCATTTAAGTATAAGTGTTCATTTGCTGAATTTTGGACAGTCAGCGGTCGTGTGTACGTATGCTTATCCATATTAGATTAAACCTGTGGTTTGGTATATTTTATCTTGTCTCAAAAGTAAAAGCTTGATGATTCTTCCATTTTTTCACCACATATGCAGTAACCTTATTTGGGAGATAAATGAACATATATATATTTTTGTTTTTATTAAAAAAACAAATGGTTTCCCGTCTGTAATTTCTAGCCAATGTCAAAGCTTTTAATAAAACTTCATAATTAGTGTTTGTATAAATTCTTCATTTCCAATGCAAACTTTGATTAGCGATAACTTGAAATCCACTTGTGCTCCAAATTTCATTTTTCTTTTAAAATAAAGCTCATGGAATTCTTCAAAAATTATGTAATCATGTATTTGTCTTCAAAATCTCGCCTTAATGGTTTAAATCGCCATTTAAGTATAAGTGTTCATTTGCTGAATTTTGGACAGTCAGCGGTCGTGTGTACGTATGCTTATCCATATTAGATTAAACCTGTGGTTTGGTATATTTTATCTTGTCTCAAAAGTAAAAGCTTGATGATTCTTCCATTTTTTCACCACATATGCAGTAACCTTATTTGGGAGATAAATGAACATATATATATTTTTGTTTTTATTAAAAAAACAAATGGTTTCCCGTCTGTAATTTCTAGCCAATGTCAAAGCTTTTAATAAAACTTCATAATTAGTGTTTGTATGAATTCTTCATTTCCAATGCAAACTTTGATTAGCGATAACTTGAAATCCACTTGTGCTCCAAATTTCATTTTTCTTTTAAAATAAAGCTCATGGATTTCTTCAAAAATTATGTAATCATGTATTTATCTTCAAAATCTCGCCTTAATGGCTTAAATCGCCATTTAAGTCTAAGTGTTCATTTGCTGAATTTTGGACAGTCAGCGGTCGTGTGTACGTATGCTTATCCATATTAGATTAAACCTGTGGTTTGGTATATTTTATCTTGTCTCAAAAGTAAAAGCTTGATGATTCTTCCATTTTTCACCACATATGCAGTAACCTTATTTGGGAGATAAATGAACATATATATATTTTTGTTTTTATTAAAAAAACAAATGGTTTCCCGTCTGTAATTTCTAGCCAATGTCAAAGCTTTTAATAAAACTTCATAATTAGTGTTTGTATGAATTCTTCATTTCCAATGCAAACTTTGATTAGCGATAACTTGAAATCCACTTGTGCTCCAAATTTCATTTTTCTTTTAAAATAAAGCTCATGGATTTCTTCAAAAATTATGTAATCATGTATTTATCTTCAAAATCTCGCCTTAATGGCTTAAATCGCCATTTAAGTCTAAGTGTTCATTTGCTGAATTTTGGACAGTCAGCGGTCGTGTGTACGTATGCTTATCCATATTAGATTAAACCTGTGGTTTGGTATATTTTATCTTGTCTCAAAAGTAAAAGCTTGATGATTCTTCCATTTTTCACCACATATGCAGTAACCTTATTTGGGAGATAAATGAACATATATATATTTTTGTTTTTATTAAAAAAACAAATGGTTTCCCGTCTGTAATTTCTAGCCAATGTCAAAGCTTTTAATAAAACTTCATAATTAGTGTTTGTATGAATTCTTCATTTCCAATGCAAACTTTGATTAGCGATAACTTGAAATCCACTTGTGCTCCAAATTTCATTTTTCTTTTAAAATAAAGCTCATGGATTTCTTCAAAAATTATGTAATCATGTATTTGTCTTCAAAATCTCGCCTTAATGGTTTAAATCGCCATTTAAGTCTAAGTGTTCATTTGGTGAAAGAGTTTGGGTTATTTCTTCAATTACTTGTTGCGTTATATTCTCTCTTTCATGATCTCAGGTTAAATCTTCGGTCGAAAAATGGAAAAGTAAATTCATATGAATATATAACTATTTTCCTTGAGATATCCTTCTCAGTAGCAAACAAATGGTTTCCCGTCTTATATTCTAGCCAATGTCAAAGCTTTTAATAAAACTTCATAATTAGTGTTTGTATAAATTCTTCATTTCCAATGCAAACTTTGATTAGCGATAACTTGAAATCCACTTGTGCTCCAAATTTCATTTTTCTTTTAAAATAAAGCTCATGGAATTCTTCAAAAATTATGTAATCATGTATTTGTCTTCAAAATCTCGCCTTAATGGTTTAAATCGCCATTTAAGTATAAGTGTTCATTTGCTGAATTTTGGACAGTCAGCGGTCGTGTGTACGTATGCTTATCCATATTAGATTAAACCTGTGGTTTGGTATATTTTATCTTGTCTCAAAAGTAAAAGCTTGATGATTCTTCCATTTTTTCACCACATATGCAGTAACCTTATTTGGGAGATAAATGAACATATATATATTTTTGTTTTTATTAAAAAAACAAATGGTTTCCCGTCTGTAATTTCTAGCCAATGTCAAAGCTTTTAATAAAACTTCATAATTAGTGTTTGTATGAATTCTTCATTTCCAATGCAAACTTTGATTAGCGATAACTTGAAATCCACTTGTGCTCCAAATTTCATTTTTCTTTTAAAATAAAGCTCATGGATTTCTTCAAAAATTATGTAATCATGTATTTATCTTCAAAATCTCGCCTTAATGGCTTAAATCGCCATTTAAGTCTAAGTGTTCATTTGGTGAAAGAGTTTGGGTTATTTCTTCAATTACTTGTTGCGTTATATTCTCTCTTTCATGATCTCAGGTTAAATCTTCGGTCGAAAAATGGAAAAGTAAATTCATATGAATATATAACTATTTTCCTTGAGATATCCTTCTCAGTAGCAAACAAATGGTTTCCCGTCTTATATTCTAGCCAATGTCAAAGCTTTTAATAAAACTTCATAATTAGTGTTTGTATAAATTCTTCATTTCCAATGCAAACTTTGATTAGCGATAACTTGAAATCCACTTGTGCTCCAAATTTCATTTTTCTTTTAAAATAAAGCTCATGGAATTCTTCAAAAATTATGTAATCATGTATTTGTCTTCAAAATCTCGCCTTAATGGTTTAAATCGCCATTTAAGTATAAGTGTTCATTTGCTGAATTTTGGACAGTCAGCGGTCGTGTGTACGTATGCTTATCCATATTAGATTAAACCTGTGGTTTGGTATATTTTATCTTGTCTCAAAAGTAAAAGCTTGATGATTCTTCCATTTTTTCACCACATATGCAGTAACCTTATTTGGGAGATAAATGAACATATATATATTTTTGTTTTTATTAAAAAAACAAATGGTTTCCCGTCTGTAATTTCTAGCCAATGTCAAAGCTTTTAATAAAACTTCATAATTAGTGTTTGTATGAATTCTTCATTTCCAATGCAAACTTTGATTAGCGATAACTTGAAATCCACTTGTGCTCCAAATTTCATTTTTCTTTTAAAATAAAGCTCATGGATTTCTTCAAAAATTATGTAATCATGTATTTATCTTCAAAATCTCGCCTTAATGGCTTAAATCGCCATTTAAGTCTAAGTGTTCATTTGGTGAAAGAGTTTGGGTTATTTCTTCAATTACTTGTTGCGTTATATTCTCTCTTTCATGATCTCAGGTTAAATCTTCGGTCGAAAAATGGAAAAGTAAATTCATATGAATATATAACTATTTTCCTTGAGATATCCTTCTCAGTAGCAAACAAATGGTTTCCCGTCTGTAATTTCTAGCCAATGTCAAAGCTTTTAATAAAACTTCATAATTAGTGTTTGTATAAATTCTTCATTTCCAATGCAAACTTTGATTAGCGATAACTTGAAATCCACTTGTGCTCCAAATTTCATTTTTCTTTTAAAATAAAGCTCATGGAATTCTTCAAAAATTATGTAATCATGTATTTGTCTTCAAAATCTCGCCTTAATGGTTTAAATCGCCATTTAAGTATAAGTGTTCATTTGCTGAATTTTGGACAGTCAGCGGTCGTGTGTACGTATGCTTATCCATATTAGATTAAACCTGTGGTTTGGTATATTTTATCTTGTCTCAAAAGTAAAAGCTTGATGATTCTTCCATTTTTTCACCACATATGCAGTAACCTTATTTGGGAGATAAATGAACATATATATATTTTTGTTTTTATTAAAAAAACAAATGGTTTCCCGTCTGTAATTTCTAGCCAATATCAAAGCTTTTAATAAAACTTCATGATTAGTGTTTGTATGAATTCTTCATTTCCAATGCAAACTTTGATTAGCGATAACTTGAAATCCACTTGTGCTCCAAATTTCATTTTTCTTTTAAAATAAAGCTCATGGATTTCTTCAAAAATTATGTAATCATGTATTTATCTTCAAAATCTCGCCTTAATGGCTTAAATCGCCATTTAAGTCTAAGTGTTCATTTGCTGAATTTTGGACAGTCAGCGGTCGTGTGTACGTATGCTTATCCATATTAGATTAAACCTGTGGTTTGGTATATTTTATCTTGTCTCAAAAGTAAAAGCTTGATGATTCTTCCATTTTTCACCACATATGCAGTAACCTTATTTGGGAGATAAATGAACATATATATATTTTTGTTTTTATTAAAAAAACAAATGGTTTCCCGTCTGTAATTTCTAGCCAATGTCAAAGCTTTTAATAAAACTTCATAATTAGTGTTTGTATAAATTCTTCATTTCCAATGCAAACTTTGATTAGCGATAACTTGAAATCCACTTGTGCTCCAAATTTCATTTTTCTTTTAAAATAAAGCTCATGGAATTCTTCAAAAATTATGTAATCATGTATTTGTCTTCAAAATCTCGCCTTAATGGTTTAAATCGCCATTTAAGTATAAGTGTTCATTTGCTGAATTTTGGACAGTCAGCGGTCGTGTGTACGTATGCTTATCCATATTAGATTAAACCTGTGGTTTGGTATATTTTATCTTGTCTCAAAAGTAAAAGCTTGATGATTCTTCCATTTTTTCACCACATATGCAGTAACCTTATTTGGGAGATAAATGAACATATATATATTTTTGTTTTTATTAAAAAAACAAATGGTTTCCCGTCTGTAATTTCTAGCCAATGTCAAAGCTTTTAATAAAACTTCATAATTAGTGTTTGTATGAATTCTTCATTTCCAATGCAAACTTTGATTAGCGATAACTTGAAATCCACTTGTGCTCCAAATTTCATTTTTCTTTTAAAATAAAGCTCATGGATTTCTTCAAAAATTATGTAATCATGTATTTATCTTCAAAATCTCGCCTTAATGGCTTAAATCGCCATTTAAGTCTAAGTGTTCATTTGGTGAAAGAGTTTGGGTTATTTCTTCAATTACTTGTTGCGTTATATTCTCTCTTTCATGATCTCAGGTTAAATCTTCGGTCGAAAAATGGAAAAGTAAATTCATATGAATATATAACTATTTTCCTTGAGATATCCTTCTCAGTAGCAAACAAATGGTTTCCCGTCTGTAATTTCTAGCCAATGTCAAAGCTTTTAATAAAACTTCATAATTAGTGTTTGTATAAATTCTTCATTTCCAATGCAAACTTTGATTAGCGATAACTTGAAATCCACTTGTGCTCCAAATTTCATTTTTCTTTTAAAATAAAGCTCATGGAATTCTTCAAAAATTATGTAATCATGTATTTGTCTTCAAAATCTCGCCTTAATGGTTTAAATCGCCATTTAAGTATAAGTGTTCATTTGCTGAATTTTGGACAGTCAGCGGTCGTGTGTACGTATGCTTATCCATATTAGATTAAACCTGTGGTTTGGTATATTTTATCTTGTCTCAAAAGTAAAAGCTTGATGATTCTTCCATTTTTTCACCACATATGCAGTAACCTTATTTGGGAGATAAATGAACATATATATATTTTTGTTTTTATTAAAAAAACAAATGGTTTCCCGTCTGTAATTTCTAGCCAATATCAAAGCTTTTAATAAAACTTCATGATTAGTGTTTGTATGAATTCTTCATTTCCAATGCAAACTTTGATTAGCGATAACTTGAAATCCACTTGTGCTCCAAATTTCATTTTTCTTTTAAAATAAAGCTCATGGATTTCTTCAAAAATTATGTAATCATGTATTTATCTTCAAAATCTCGCCTTAATGGCTTAAATCGCCATTTAAGTCTAAGTGTTCATTTGCTGAATTTTGGACAGTCAGCGGTCGTGTGTACGTATGCTTATCCATATTAGATTAAACCTGTGGTTTGGTATATTTTATCTTGTCTCAAAAGTAAAAGCTTGATGATTCTTCCATTTTTCACCACATATGCAGTAACCTTATTTGGGAGATAAATGAACATATATATATTTTTGTTTTTATTAAAAAAACAAATGGTTTCCCGTCTGTAATTTCTAGCCAATGTCAAAGCTTTTAATAAAACTTCATAATTAGTGTTTGTATGAATTCTTCATTTCCAATGCAAACTTTGATTAGCGATAACTTGAAATCCACTTGTGCTCCAAATTTCATTTTTCTTTTAAAATAAAGCTCATGGATTTCTTCAAAAATTATGTAATCATGTATTTATCTTCAAAATCTCGCCTTAATGGCTTAAATCGCCATTTAAGTCTAAGTGTTCATTTGCTGAATTTTGGACAGTCAGCGGTCGTGTGTACGTATGCTTATCCATATTAGATTAAACCTGTGGTTTGGTATATTTTATCTTGTCTCAAAAGTAAAAGCTTGATGATTCTTCCATTTTTCACCACATATGCAGTAACCTTATTTGGGAGATAAATGAACATATATATATTTTTGTTTTTATTAAAAAAACAAATGGTTTCCCGTCTGTAATTTCTAGCCAATGTCAAAGCTTTTAATAAAACTTCATAATTAGTGTTTGTATGAATTCTTCATTTCCAATGCAAACTTTGATTAGCGATAACTTGAACTCCACTTGTGCTCCAAATTTCATTTTTCTTTTAAAATAAAGCTCATGGATTTCTTCAAAAATTATGTAATCATGTATTTGTCTTCAAAATCTCGCCTTAATGGTTTAAATCGCCATTTAAGTCTAAGTGTTCATTTGGTGAAAGAGTTTGGGTTATTTCTTCAATTACTTGTTGCGTTATATTCTCTCTTTCATGATCTCAGGTTAAATCTTCGGTCGAAAAATGGAAAAGTAAATTCATATGAATATATAACTATTTTCCTTGAGATATCCTTCTCAGTAGCAAACAAATGGTTTCCCGTCTTATATTCTAGCCAATGTCAAAGCTTTTAATAAAACTTCATAATTAGTGTTTGTATAAATTCTTCATTTCCAATGCAAACTTTGATTAGCGATAACTTGAAATCCACTTGTGCTCCAAATTTCATTTTTCTTTTAAAATAAAGCTCATGGAATTCTTCAAAAATTATGTAATCATGTATTTGTCTTCAAAATCTCGCCTTAATGGTTTAAATCGCCATTTAAGTATAAGTGTTCATTTGCTGAATTTTGGACAGTCAGCGGTCGTGTGTACGTATGCTTATCCATATTAGATTAAACCTGTGGTTTGGTATATTTTATCTTGTCTCAAAAGTAAAAGCTTGATGATTCTTCCATTTTTTCACCACATATGCAGTAACCTTATTTGGGAGATAAATGAACATATATATATTTTTGTTTTTATTAAAAAAACAAATGGTTTCCCGTCTGTAATTTCTAGCCAATATCAAAGCTTTTAATAAAACTTCATGATTAGTGTTTGTATGAATTCTTCATTTCCAATGCAAACTTTGATTAGCGATAACTTGAAATCCACTTGTGCTCCAAATTTCATTTTTCTTTTAAAATAAAGCTCATGGATTTCTTCAAAAATTATGTAATCATGTATTTATCTTCAAAATCTCGCCTTAATGGCTTAAATCGCCATTTAAGTCTAAGTGTTCATTTGCTGAATTTTGGACAGTCAGCGGTCGTGTGTACGTATGCTTATCCATATTAGATTAAACCTGTGGTTTGGTATATTTTATCTTGTCTCAAAAGTAAAAGCTTGATGATTCTTCCATTTTTCACCACATATGCAGTAACCTTATTTGGGAGATAAATGAACATATATATATTTTTGTTTTTATTAAAAAAACAAATGGTTTCCCGTCTGTAATTTCTAGCCAATGTCAAAGCTTTTAATAAAACTTCATAATTAGTGTTTGTATGAATTCTTCATTTCCAATGCAAACTTTGATTAGCGATAACTTGAACTCCACTTGTGCTCCAAATTTCATTTTTCTTTTAAAATAAAGCTCATGGATTTCTTCAAAAATTATGTAATCATGTATTTGTCTTCAAAATCTCGCCTTAATGGTTTAAATCGCCATTTAAGTCTAAGTGTTCATTTGGTGAAAGAGTTTGGGTTATTTCTTCAATTACTTGTTGCGTTATATTCTCTCTTTCATGATCTCAGGTTAAATCTTCGGTCGAAAAATGGAAAAGTAAATTCATATGAATATATAACTATTTTCCTTGAGATATCCTTCTCAGTAGCAAACAAATGGTTTCCCGTCTTATATTCTAGCCAATGTCAAAGCTTTTAATAAAACTTCATAATTAGTGTTTGTATAAATTCTTCATTTCCAATGCAAACTTTGATTAGCGATAACTTGAAATCCACTTGTGCTCCAAATTTCATTTTTCTTTTAAAATAAAGCTCATGGAATTCTTCAAAAATTATGTAATCATGTATTTGTCTTCAAAATCTCGCCTTAATGGTTTAAATCGCCATTTAAGTATAAGTGTTCATTTGCTGAATTTTGGACAGTCAGCGGTCGTGTGTACGTATGCTTATCCATATTAGATTAAACCTGTGGTTTGGTATATTTTATCTTGTCTCAAAAGTAAAAGCTTGATGATTCTTCCATTTTTTCACCACATATGCAGTAACCTTATTTGGGAGATAAATGAACATATATATATTTTTGTTTTTATTAAAAAAACAAATGGTTTCCCGTCTGTAATTTCTAGCCAATATCAAAGCTTTTAATAAAACTTCATGATTAGTGTTTGTATGAATTCTTCATTTCCAATGCAAACTTTGATTAGCGATAACTTGAAATCCACTTGTGCTCCAAATTTCATTTTTCTTTTAAAATAAAGCTCATGGATTTCTTCAAAAATTATGTAATCATGTATTTATCTTCAAAATCTCGCCTTAATGGCTTAAATCGCCATTTAAGTCTAAGTGTTCATTTGCTGAATTTTGGACAGTCAGCGGTCGTGTGTACGTATGCTTATCCATATTAGATTAAACCTGTGGTTTGGTATATTTTATCTTGTCTCAAAAGTAAAAGCTTGATGATTCTTCCATTTTTCACCACATATGCAGTAACCTTATTTGGGAGATAAATGAACATATATATATTTTTGTTTTTATTAAAAAAACAAATGGTTTCCCGTCTGTAATTTCTAGCCAATGTCAAAGCTTTTAATAAAACTTCATAATTAGTGTTTGTATGAATTCTTCATTTCCAATGCAAACTTTGATTAGCGATAACTTGAAATCCACTTGTGCTCCAAATTTCATTTTTCTTTTAAAATAAAGCTCATGGATTTCTTCAAAAATTATGTAATCATGTATTTATCTTCAAAATCTCGCCTTAATGGCTTAAATCGCCATTTAAGTCTAAGTGTTCATTTGCTGAATTTTGGACAGTCAGCGGTCGTGTGTACGTATGCTTATCCATATTAGATTAAACCTGTGGTTTGGTATATTTTATCTTGTCTCAAAAGTAAAAGCTTGATGATTCTTCCATTTTTCACCACATATGCAGTAACCTTATTTGGGAGATAAATGAACATATATATATTTTTGTTTTTATTAAAAAAACAAATGGTTTCCCGTCTGTAATTTCTAGCCAATGTCAAAGCTTTTAATAAAACTTCATAATTAGTGTTTGTATGAATTCTTCATTTCCAATGCAAACTTTGATTAGCGATAACTTGAACTCCACTTGTGCTCCAAATTTCATTTTTCTTTTAAAATAAAGCTCATGGATTTCTTCAAAAATTATGTAATCATGTATTTGTCTTCAAAATCTCGCCTTAATGGTTTAAATCGCCATTTAAGTCTAAGTGTTCATTTGGTGAAAGAGTTTGGGTTATTTCTTCAATTACTTGTTGCGTTATATTCTCTCTTTCATGATCTCAGGTTAAATCTTCGGTCGAAAAATGGAAAAGTAAATTCATATGAATATATAACTATTTTCCTTGAGATATCCTTCTCAGTAGCAAACAAATGGTTTCCCGTCTTATATTCTAGCCAATGTCAAAGCTTTTAATAAAACTTCATAATTAGTGTTTGTATAAATTCTTCATTTCCAATGCAAACTTTGATTAGCGATAACTTGAAATCCACTTGTGCTCCAAATTTCATTTTTCTTTTAAAATAAAGCTCATGGAATTCTTCAAAAATTATGTAATCATGTATTTGTCTTCAAAATCTCGCCTTAATGGTTTAAATCGCCATTTAAGTATAAGTGTTCATTTGCTGAATTTTGGACAGTCAGCGGTCGTGTGTACGTATGCTTATCCATATTAGATTAAACCTGTGGTTTGGTATATTTTATCTTGTCTCAAAAGTAAAAGCTTGATGATTCTTCCATTTTTTCACCACATATGCAGTAACCTTATTTGGGAGATAAATGAACATATATATATTTTTGTTTTTATTAAAAAAACAAATGGTTTCCCGTCTGTAATTTCTAGCCAATATCAAAGCTTTTAATAAAACTTCATGATTAGTGTTTGTATGAATTCTTCATTTCCAATGCAAACTTTGATTAGCGATAACTTGAAATCCACTTGTGCTCCAAATTTCATTTTTCTTTTAAAATAAAGCTCATGGATTTCTTCAAAAATTATGTAATCATGTATTTATCTTCAAAATCTCGCCTTAATGGCTTAAATCGCCATTTAAGTCTAAGTGTTCATTTGCTGAATTTTGGACAGTCAGCGGTCGTGTGTACGTATGCTTATCCATATTAGATTAAACCTGTGGTTTGGTATATTTTATCTTGTCTCAAAAGTAAAAGCTTGATGATTCTTCCATTTTTCACCACATATGCAGTAACCTTATTTGGGAGATAAATGAACATATATATATTTTTGTTTTTATTAAAAAAACAAATGGTTTCCCGTCTGTAATTTCTAGCCAATGTCAAAGCTTTTAATAAAACTTCATAATTAGTGTTTGTATGAATTCTTCATTTCCAATGCAAACTTTGATTAGCGATAACTTGAACTCCACTTGTGCTCCAAATTTCATTTTTCTTTTAAAATAAAGCTCATGGATTTCTTCAAAAATTATGTAATCATGTATTTATCTTCAAAATCTCGCCTTAATGGCTTAAATCGCCATTTAAGTCTAAGTGTTCATTTGCTGAATTTTGGACAGTCAGCGGTCGTGTGTACGTATGCTTATCCATATTAGATTAAACCTGTGGTTTGGTATATTTTATCTTGTCTCAAAAGTAAAAGCTTGATGATTCTTCCATTTTTCACCACATATGCAGTAACCTTATTTGGGAGATAAATGAACATATATATATTTTTGTTTTTATTAAAAAAACAAATGGTTTCCCGTCTGTAATTTCTAGCCAATGTCAAAGCTTTTAATAAAACTTCATAATTAGTGTTTGTATGAATTCTTCATTTCCAATGCAAACTTTGATTAGCGATAACTTGAACTCCACTTGTGCTCCAAATTTCATTTTTCTTTTAAAATAAAGCTCATGGATTTCTTCAAAAATTATGTAATCATGTATTTGTCTTCAAAATCTCGCCTTAATGGTTTAAATCGCCATTTAAGTCTAAGTGTTCATTTGGTGAAAGAGTTTGGGTTATTTCTTCAATTACTTGTTGCGTTATATTCTCTCTTTCATGATCTCAGGTTAAATCTTCGGTCGAAAAATGGAAAAGTAAATTCATATGAATATATAACTATTTTCCTTGAGATATCCTTCTCAGTAGCAAACAAATGGTTTCCCGTCTTATATTCTAGCCAATGTCAAAGCTTTTAATAAAACTTCATAATTAGTGTTTGTATAAATTCTTCATTTCCAATGCAAACTTTGATTAGCGATAACTTGAAATCCACTTGTGCTCCAAATTTCATTTTTCTTTTAAAATAAAGCTCATGGAATTCTTCAAAAATTATGTAATCATGTATTTGTCTTCAAAATCTCGCCTTAATGGTTTAAATCGCCATTTAAGTATAAGTGTTCATTTGCTGAATTTTGGACAGTCAGCGGTCGTGTGTACGTATGCTTATCCATATTAGATTAAACCTGTGGTTTGGTATATTTTATCTTGTCTCAAAAGTAAAAGCTTGATGATTCTTCCATTTTTTCACCACATATGCAGTAACCTTATTTGGGAGATAAATGAACATATATATATTTTTGTTTTTATTAAAAAAACAAATGGTTTCCCGTCTGTAATTTCTAGCCAATATCAAAGCTTTTAATAAAACTTCATGATTAGTGTTTGTATGAATTCTTCATTTCCAATGCAAACTTTGATTAGCGATAACTTGAAATCCACTTGTGCTCCAAATTTCATTTTTCTTTTAAAATAAAGCTCATGGATTTCTTCAAAAATTATGTAATCATGTATTTATCTTCAAAATCTCGCCTTAATGGCTTAAATCGCCATTTAAGTCTAAGTGTTCATTTGCTGAATTTTGGACAGTCAGCGGTCGTGTGTACGTATGCTTATCCATATTAGATTAAACCTGTGGTTTGGTATATTTTATCTTGTCTCAAAAGTAAAAGCTTGATGATTCTTCCATTTTTCACCACATATGCAGTAACCTTATTTGGGAGATAAATGAACATATATATATTTTTGTTTTTATTAAAAAAACAAATGGTTTCCCGTCTGTAATTTCTAGCCAATGTCAAAGCTTTTAATAAAACTTCATAATTAGTGTTTGTATGAATTCTTCATTTCCAATGCAAACTTTGATTAGCGATAACTTGAAATCCACTTGTGCTCCAAATTTCATTTTTCTTTTAAAATAAAGCTCATGGATTTCTTCAAAAATTATGTAATCATGTATTTATCTTCAAAATCTCGCCTTAATGGCTTAAATCGCCATTTAAGTCTAAGTGTTCATTTGCTGAATTTTGGACAGTCAGCGGTCGTGTGTACGTATGCTTATCCATATTAGATTAAACCTGTGGTTTGGTATATTTTATCTTGTCTCAAAAGTAAAAGCTTGATGATTCTTCCATTTTTCACCACATATGCAGTAACCTTATTTGGGAGATAAATGAACATATATATATTTTTGTTTTTATTAAAAAAACAAATGGTTTCCCGTCTGTAATTTCTAGCCAATGTCAAAGCTTTTAATAAAACTTCATAATTAGTGTTTGTATGAATTCTTCATTTCCAATGCAAACTTTGATTAGCGATAACTTGAAATCCACTTGTGCTCCAAATTTCATTTTTCTTTTAAAATAAAGCTCATGGATTTCTTCAAAAATTATGTAATCATGTATTTGTCTTCAAAATCTCGCCTTAATGGTTTAAATCGCCATTTAAGTCTAAGTGTTCATTTGGTGAAAGAGTTTGGGTTATTTCTTCAATTACTTGTTGCGTTATATTCTCTCTTTCATGATCTCAGGTTAAATCTTCGGTCGAAAAATGGAAAAGTAAATTCATATGAATATATAACTATTTTCCTTGAGATATCCTTCTCAGTAGCAAACAAATGGTTTCCCGTCTTATATTCTAGCCAATGTCAAAGCTTTTAATAAAACTTCATAATTAGTGTTTGTATAAATTCTTCATTTCCAATGCAAACTTTGATTAGCGATAACTTGAAATCCACTTGTGCTCCAAATTTCATTTTTCTTTTAAAATAAAGCTCATGGATTTCTTCAAAAATTATGTAATCATGTATTTATCTTCAAAATCTCGCCTTAATGGCTTAAATCGCCATTTAAGTCTAAGTGTTCATTTGGTGAAAGAGTTTGGGTTATTTCTTCAATTACTTGTTGCGTTATATTCTCTCTTTCATGATCTCAGGTTAAATCTTCGGTCGAAAAATGGAAAAGTAAATTCATATGAATATATAACTATTTTCCTTGAGATATCCTTCTCAGTAGCAAACAAATGGTTTCCCGTCTTATATTCTAGCCAATGTCAAAGCTTTTAATAAAACTTCATAATTAGTGTTTGTATAAATTCTTCATTTCCAATGCAAACTTTGATTAGCGATAACTTGAAATCCACTTGTGCTCCAAATTTCATTTTTCTTTTAAAATAAAGCTCATGGAATTCTTCAAAAATTATGTAATCATGTATTTGTCTTCAAAATCTCGCCTTAATGGTTTAAATCGCCATTTAAGTATAAGTGTTCATTTGCTGAATTTTGGACAGTCAGCGGTCGTGTGTACGTATGCTTATCCATATTAGATTAAACCTGTGGTTTGGTATATTTTATCTTGTCTCAAAAGTAAAAGCTTGATGATTCTTCCATTTTTTCACCACATATGCAGTAACCTTATTTGGGAGATAAATGAACATATATATATTTTTGTTTTTATTAAAAAAACAAATGGTTTCCCGTCTGTAATTTCTAGCCAATATCAAAGCTTTTAATAAAACTTCATGATTAGTGTTTGTATGAATTCTTCATTTCCAATGCAAACTTTGATTAGCGATAACTTGAAATCCACTTGTGCTCCAAATTTCATTTTTCTTTTAAAATAAAGCTCATGGATTTCTTCAAAAATTATGTAATCATGTATTTATCTTCAAAATCTCGCCTTAATGGCTTAAATCGCCATTTAAGTCTAAGTGTTCATTTGCTGAATTTTGGACAGTCAGCGGTCGTGTGTACGTATGCTTATCCATATTAGATTAAACCTGTGGTTTGGTATATTTTATCTTGTCTCAAAAGTAAAAGCTTGATGATTCTTCCATTTTTCACCACATATGCAGTAACCTTATTTGGGAGATAAATGAACATATATATATTTTTGTTTTTATTAAAAAAACAAATGGTTTCCCGTCTGTAATTTCTAGCCAATGTCAAAGCTTTTAATAAAACTTCATAATTAGTGTTTGTATGAATTCTTCATTTCCAATGCAAACTTTGATTAGCGATAACTTGAAATCCACTTGTGCTCCAAATTTCATTTTTCTTTTAAAATAAAGCTCATGGATTTCTTCAAAAATTATGTAATCATGTATTTATCTTCAAAATCTCGCCTTAATGGCTTAAATCGCCATTTAAGTCTAAGTGTTCATTTGCTGAATTTTGGACAGTCAGCGGTCGTGTGTACGTATGCTTATCCATATTAGATTAAACCTGTGGTTTGGTATATTTTATCTTGTCTCAAAAGTAAAAGCTTGATGATTCTTCCATTTTTCACCACATATGCAGTAACCTTATTTGGGAGATAAATGAACATATATATATTTTTGTTTTTATTAAAAAAACAAATGGTTTCCCGTCTGTAATTTCTAGCCAATGTCAAAGCTTTTAATAAAACTTCATAATTAGTGTTTGTATGAATTCTTCATTTCCAATGCAAACTTTGATTAGCGATAACTTGAAATCCACTTGTGCTCCAAATTTCATTTTTCTTTTAAAATAAAGCTCATGGATTTCTTCAAAAATTATGTAATCATGTATTTGTCTTCAAAATCTCGCCTTAATGGTTTAAATCGCCATTTAAGTCTAAGTGTTCATTTGGTGAAAGAGTTTGGGTTATTTCTTCAATTACTTGTTGCGTTATATTCTCTCTTTCATGATCTCAGGTTAAATCTTCGGTCGAAAAATGGAAAAGTAAATTCATATGAATATATAACTATTTTCCTTGAGATATCCTTCTCAGTAGCAAACAAATGGTTTCCCGTCTTATATTCTAGCCAATGTCAAAGCTTTTAATAAAACTTCATAATTAGTGTTTGTATAAATTCTTCATTTCCAATGCAAACTTTGATTAGCGATAACTTGAAATCCACTTGTGCTCCAAATTTCATTTTTCTTTTAAAATAAAGCTCATGGAATTCTTCAAAAATTATGTAATCATGTATTTGTCTTCAAAATCTCGCCTTAATGGTTTAAATCGCCATTTAAGTATAAGTGTTCATTTGCTGAATTTTGGACAGTCAGCGGTCGTGTGTACGTATGCTTATCCATATTAGATTAAACCTGTGGTTTGGTATATTTTATCTTGTCTCAAAAGTAAAAGCTTGATGATTCTTCCATTTTTTCACCACATATGCAGTAACCTTATTTGGGAGATAAATGAACATATATATATTTTTGTTTTTATTAAAAAAACAAATGGTTTCCCGTCTGTAATTTCTAGCCAATGTCAAAGCTTTTAATAAAACTTCATAATTAGTGTTTGTATGAATTCTTCATTTCCAATGCAAACTTTGATTAGCGATAACTTGAAATCCACTTGTGCTCCAAATTTCATTTTTCTTTTAAAATAAAGCTCATGGATTTCTTCAAAAATTATGTAATCATGTATTTATCTTCAAAATCTCGCCTTAATGGCTTAAATCGCCATTTAAGTCTAAGTGTTCATTTGGTGAAAGAGTTTGGGTTATTTCTTCAATTACTTGTTGCGTTATATTCTCTCTTTCATGATCTCAGGTTAAATCTTCGGTCGAAAAATGGAAAAGTAAATTCATATGAATATATAACTATTTTCCTTGAGATATCCTTCTCAGTAGCAAACAAATGGTTTCCCGTCTTATATTCTAGCCAATGTCAAAGCTTTTAATAAAACTTCATAATTAGTGTTTGTATAAATTCTTCATTTCCAATGCAAACTTTGATTAGCGATAACTTGAAATCCACTTGTGCTCCAAATTTCATTTTTCTTTTAAAATAAAGCTCATGGAATTCTTCAAAAATTATGTAATCATGTATTTGTCTTCAAAATCTCGCCTTAATGGTTTAAATCGCCATTTAAGTATAAGTGTTCATTTGCTGAATTTTGGACAGTCAGCGGTCGTGTGTACGTATGCTTATCCATATTAGATTAAACCTGTGGTTTGGTATATTTTATCTTGTCTCAAAAGTAAAAGCTTGATGATTCTTCCATTTTTTCACCACATATGCAGTAACCTTATTTGGGAGATAAATGAACATATATATATTTTTGTTTTTATTAAAAAAACAAATGGTTTCCCGTCTGTAATTTCTAGCCAATATCAAAGCTTTTAATAAAACTTCATGATTAGTGTTTGTATGAATTCTTCATTTCCAATGCAAACTTTGATTAGCGATAACTTGAAATCCACTTGTGCTCCAAATTTCATTTTTCTTTTAAAATAAAGCTCATGGATTTCTTCAAAAATTATGTAATCATGTATTTATCTTCAAAATCTCGCCTTAATGGCTTAAATCGCCATTTAAGTCTAAGTGTTCATTTGCTGAATTTTGGACAGTCAGCGGTCGTGTGTACGTATGCTTATCCATATTAGATTAAACCTGTGGTTTGGTATATTTTATCTTGTCTCAAAAGTAAAAGCTTGATGATTCTTCCATTTTTCACCACATATGCAGTAACCTTATTTGGGAGATAAATGAACATATATATATTTTTGTTTTTATTAAAAAAACAAATGGTTTCCCGTCTGTAATTTCTAGCCAATGTCAAAGCTTTTAATAAAACTTCATAATTAGTGTTTGTATGAATTCTTCATTTCCAATGCAAACTTTGATTAGCGATAACTTGAAATCCACTTGTGCTCCAAATTTCATTTTTCTTTTAAAATAAAGCTCATGGATTTCTTCAAAAATTATGTAATCATGTATTTATCTTCAAAATCTCGCCTTAATGGCTTAAATCGCCATTTAAGTCTAAGTGTTCATTTGCTGAATTTTGGACAGTCAGCGGTCGTGTGTACGTATGCTTATCCATATTAGATTAAACCTGTGGTTTGGTATATTTTATCTTGTCTCAAAAGTAAAAGCTTGATGATTCTTCCATTTTTCACCACATATGCAGTAACCTTATTTGGGAGATAAATGAACATATATATATTTTTGTTTTTATTAAAAAAACAAATGGTTTCCCGTCTGTAATTTCTAGCCAATGTCAAAGCTTTTAATAAAACTTCATAATTAGTGTTTGTATGAATTCTTCATTTCCAATGCAAACTTTGATTAGCGATAACTTGAACTCCACTTGTGCTCCAAATTTCATTTTTCTTTTAAAATAAAGCTCATGGATTTCTTCAAAAATTATGTAATCATGTATTTGTCTTCAAAATCTCGCCTTAATGGTTTAAATCGCCATTTAAGTCTAAGTGTTCATTTGGTGAAAGAGTTTGGGTTATTTCTTCAATTACTTGTTGCGTTATATTCTCTCTTTCATGATCTCAGGTTAAATCTTCGGTCGAAAAATGGAAAAGTAAATTCATATGAATATATAACTATTTTCCTTGAGATATCCTTCTCAGTAGCAAACAAATGGTTTCCCGTCTTATATTCTAGCCAATGTCAAAGCTTTTAATAAAACTTCATAATTAGTGTTTGTATAAATTCTTCATTTCCAATGCAAACTTTGATTAGCGATAACTTGAAATCCACTTGTGCTCCAAATTTCATTTTTCTTTTAAAATAAAGCTCATGGAATTCTTCAAAAATTATGTAATCATGTATTTGTCTTCAAAATCTCGCCTTAATGGTTTAAATCGCCATTTAAGTATAAGTGTTCATTTGCTGAATTTTGGACAGTCAGCGGTCGTGTGTACGTATGCTTATCCATATTAGATTAAACCTGTGGTTTGGTATATTTTATCTTGTCTCAAAAGTAAAAGCTTGATGATTCTTCCATTTTTTCACCACATATGCAGTAACCTTATTTGGGAGATAAATGAACATATATATATTTTTGTTTTTATTAAAAAAACAAATGGTTTCCCGTCTGTAATTTCTAGCCAATATCAAAGCTTTTAATAAAACTTCATGATTAGTGTTTGTATGAATTCTTCATTTCCAATGCAAACTTTGATTAGCGATAACTTGAAATCCACTTGTGCTCCAAATTTCATTTTTCTTTTAAAATAAAGCTCATGGATTTCTTCAAAAATTATGTAATCATGTATTTATCTTCAAAATCTCGCCTTAATGGCTTAAATCGCCATTTAAGTCTAAGTGTTCATTTGCTGAATTTTGGACAGTCAGCGGTCGTGTGTACGTATGCTTATCCATATTAGATTAAACCTGTGGTTTGGTATATTTTATCTTGTCTCAAAAGTAAAAGCTTGATGATTCTTCCATTTTTCACCACATATGCAGTAACCTTATTTGGGAGATAAATGAACATATATATATTTTTGTTTTTATTAAAAAAACAAATGGTTTCCCGTCTGTAATTTCTAGCCAATGTCAAAGCTTTTAATAAAACTTCATAATTAGTGTTTGTATGAATTCTTCATTTCCAATGCAAACTTTGATTAGCGATAACTTGAAATCCACTTGTGCTCCAAATTTCATTTTTCTTTTAAAATAAAGCTCATGGATTTCTTCAAAAATTATGTAATCATGTATTTATCTTCAAAATCTCGCCTTAATGGCTTAAATCGCCATTTAAGTCTAAGTGTTCATTTGCTGAATTTTGGACAGTCAGCGGTCGTGTGTACGTATGCTTATCCATATTAGATTAAACCTGTGGTTTGGTATATTTTATCTTGTCTCAAAAGTAAAAGCTTGATGATTCTTCCATTTTTCACCACATATGCAGTAACCTTATTTGGGAGATAAATGAACATATATATATTTTTGTTTTTATTAAAAAAACAAATGGTTTCCCGTCTGTAATTTCTAGCCAATGTCAAAGCTTTTAATAAAACTTCATAATTAGTGTTTGTATGAATTCTTCATTTCCAATGCAAACTTTGATTAGCGATAACTTGAAATCCACTTGTGCTCCAAATTTCATTTTTCTTTTAAAATAAAGCTCATGGATTTCTTCAAAAATTATGTAATCATGTATTTATCTTCAAAATCTCGCCTTAATGGCTTAAATCGCCATTTAAGTCTAAGTGTTCATTTGCTGAATTTTGGACAGTCAGCGGTCGTGTGTACGTATGCTTATCCATATTAGATTAAACCTGTGGTTTGGTATATTTTATCTTGTCTCAAAAGTAAAAGCTTGATGATTCTTCCATTTTTCACCACATATGCAGTAACCTTATTTGGGAGATAAATGAACATATATATATTTTTGTTTTTATTAAAAAAACAAATGGTTTCCCGTCTGTAATTTCTAGCCAATGTCAAAGCTTTTAATAAAACTTCATAATTAGTGTTTGTATGAATTCTTCATTTCCAATGCAAACTTTGATTAGCGATAACTTGAAATCCACTTGTGCTCCAAATTTCATTTTTCTTTTAAAATAAAGCTCATGGATTTCTTCAAAAATTATGTAATCATGTATTTGTCTTCAAAATCTCGCCTTAATGGTTTAAATCGCCATTTAAGTCTAAGTGTTCATTTGGTGAAAGAGTTTGGGTTATTTCTTCAATTACTTGTTGCGTTATATTCTCTCTTTCATGATCTCAGGTTAAATCTTCGGTCGAAAAATGGAAAAGTAAATTCATATGAATATATAACTATTTTCCTTGAGATATCCTTCTCAGTAGCAAACAAATGGTTTCCCGTCTGTAATTTCTAGCCAATGTCAAAGCTTTTAATAAAACTTCATAATTAGTGTTTGTATAAATTCTTCATTTCCAATGCAAACTTTGATTAGCGATAACTTGAAATCCACTTGTGCTCCAAATTTCATTTTTCTTTTAAAATAAAGCTCATGGAATTCTTCAAAAATTATGTAATCATGTATTTGTCTTCAAAATCTCGCCTTAATGGTTTAAATCGCCATTTAAGTATAAGTGTTCATTTGCTGAATTTTGGACAGTCAGCGGTCGTGTGTACGTATGCTTATCCATATTAGATTAAACCTGTGGTTTGGTATATTTTATCTTGTCTCAAAAGTAAAAGCTTGATGATTCTTCCATTTTTTCACCACATATGCAGTAACCTTATTTGGGAGATAAATGAACATATATATATTTTTGTTTTTATTAAAAAAACAAATGGTTTCCCGTCTGTAATTTCTAGCCAATGTCAAAGCTTTTAATAAAACTTCATAATTAGTGTTTGTATGAATTCTTCATTTCCAATGCAAACTTTGATTAGCGATAACTTGAAATCCACTTGTGCTCCAAATTTCATTTTTCTTTTAAAATAAAGCTCATGGATTTCTTCAAAAATTATGTAATCATGTATTTATCTTCAAAATCTCGCCTTAATGGCTTAAATCGCCATTTAAGTCTAAGTGTTCATTTGGTGAAAGAGTTTGGGTTATTTCTTCAATTACTTGTTGCGTTATATTCTCTCTTTCATGATCTCAGGTTAAATCTTCGGTCGAAAAATGGAAAAGTAAATTCATATGAATATATAACTATTTTCCTTGAGATATCCTTCTCAGTAGCAAACAAATGGTTTCCCGTCTTATATTCTAGCCAATGTCAAAGCTTTTAATAAAACTTCATAATTAGTGTTTGTATAAATTCTTCATTTCCAATGCAAACTTTGATTAGCGATAACTTGAAATCCACTTGTGCTCCAAATTTCATTTTTCTTTTAAAATAAAGCTCATGGAATTCTTCAAAAATTATGTAATCATGTATTTGTCTTCAAAATCTCGCCTTAATGGTTTAAATCGCCATTTAAGTATAAGTGTTCATTTGCTGAATTTTGGACAGTCAGCGGTCGTGTGTACGTATGCTTATCCATATTAGATTAAACCTGTGGTTTGGTATATTTTATCTTGTCTCAAAAGTAAAAGCTTGATGATTCTTCCATTTTTTCACCACATATGCAGTAACCTTATTTGGGAGATAAATGAACATATATATATTTTTGTTTTTATTAAAAAAACAAATGGTTTCCCGTCTGTAATTTCTAGCCAATATCAAAGCTTTTAATAAAACTTCATGATTAGTGTTTGTATGAATTCTTCATTTCCAATGCAAACTTTGATTAGCGATAACTTGAAATCCACTTGTGCTCCAAATTTCATTTTTCTTTTAAAATAAAGCTCATGGATTTCTTCAAAAATTATGTAATCATGTATTTATCTTCAAAATCTCGCCTTAATGGCTTAAATCGCCATTTAAGTCTAAGTGTTCATTTGCTGAATTTTGGACAGTCAGCGGTCGTGTGTACGTATGCTTATCCATATTAGATTAAACCTGTGGTTTGGTATATTTTATCTTGTCTCAAAAGTAAAAGCTTGATGATTCTTCCATTTTTCACCACATATGCAGTAACCTTATTTGGGAGATAAATGAACATATATATATTTTTGTTTTTATTAAAAAAACAAATGGTTTCCCGTCTGTAATTTCTAGCCAATGTCAAAGCTTTTAATAAAACTTCATAATTAGTGTTTGTATGAATTCTTCATTTCCAATGCAAACTTTGATTAGCGATAACTTGAAATCCACTTGTGCTCCAAATTTCATTTTTCTTTTAAAATAAAGCTCATGGATTTCTTCAAAAATTATGTAATCATGTATTTATCTTCAAAATCTCGCCTTAATGGCTTAAATCGCCATTTAAGTCTAAGTGTTCATTTGCTGAATTTTGGACAGTCAGCGGTCGTGTGTACGTATGCTTATCCATATTAGATTAAACCTGTGGTTTGGTATATTTTATCTTGTCTCAAAAGTAAAAGCTTGATGATTCTTCCATTTTTCACCACATATGCAGTAACCTTATTTGGGAGATAAATGAACATATATATATTTTTGTTTTTATTAAAAAAACAAATGGTTTCCCGTCTGTAATTTCTAGCCAATGTCAAAGCTTTTAATAAAACTTCATAATTAGTGTTTGTATGAATTCTTCATTTCCAATGCAAACTTTGATTAGCGATAACTTGAACTCCACTTGTGCTCCAAATTTCATTTTTCTTTTAAAATAAAGCTCATGGATTTCTTCAAAAATTATGTAATCATGTATTTGTCTTCAAAATCTCGCCTTAATGGTTTAAATCGCCATTTAAGTCTAAGTGTTCATTTGGTGAAAGAGTTTGGGTTATTTCTTCAATTACTTGTTGCGTTATATTCTCTCTTTCATGATCTCAGGTTAAATCTTCGGTCGAAAAATGGAAAAGTAAATTCATATGAATATATAACTATTTTCCTTGAGATATCCTTCTCAGTAGCAAACAAATGGTTTCCCGTCTTATATTCTAGCCAATGTCAAAGCTTTTAATAAAACTTCATAATTAGTGTTTGTATAAATTCTTCATTTCCAATGCAAACTTTGATTAGCGATAACTTGAAATCCACTTGTGCTCCAAATTTCATTTTTCTTTTAAAATAAAGCTCATGGAATTCTTCAAAAATTATGTAATCATGTATTTGTCTTCAAAATCTCGCCTTAATGGTTTAAATCGCCATTTAAGTATAAGTGTTCATTTGCTGAATTTTGGACAGTCAGCGGTCGTGTGTACGTATGCTTATCCATATTAGATTAAACCTGTGGTTTGGTATATTTTATCTTGTCTCAAAAGTAAAAGCTTGATGATTCTTCCATTTTTTCACCACATATGCAGTAACCTTATTTGGGAGATAAATGAACATATATATATTTTTGTTTTTATTAAAAAAACAAATGGTTTCCCGTCTGTAATTTCTAGCCAATATCAAAGCTTTTAATAAAACTTCATGATTAGTGTTTGTATGAATTCTTCATTTCCAATGCAAACTTTGATTAGCGATAACTTGAAATCCACTTGTGCTCCAAATTTCATTTTTCTTTTAAAATAAAGCTCATGGATTTCTTCAAAAATTATGTAATCATGTATTTATCTTCAAAATCTCGCCTTAATGGCTTAAATCGCCATTTAAGTCTAAGTGTTCATTTGCTGAATTTTGGACAGTCAGCGGTCGTGTGTACGTATGCTTATCCATATTAGATTAAACCTGTGGTTTGGTATATTTTATCTTGTCTCAAAAGTAAAAGCTTGATGATTCTTCCATTTTTCACCACATATGCAGTAACCTTATTTGGGAGATAAATGAACATATATATATTTTTGTTTTTATTAAAAAAACAAATGGTTTCCCGTCTGTAATTTCTAGCCAATGTCAAAGCTTTTAATAAAACTTCATAATTAGTGTTTGTATGAATTCTTCATTTCCAATGCAAACTTTGATTAGCGATAACTTGAAATCCACTTGTGCTCCAAATTTCATTTTTCTTTTAAAATAAAGCTCATGGATTTCTTCAAAAATTATGTAATCATGTATTTATCTTCAAAATCTCGCCTTAATGGCTTAAATCGCCATTTAAGTCTAAGTGTTCATTTGCTGAATTTTGGACAGTCAGCGGTCGTGTGTACGTATGCTTATCCATATTAGATTAAACCTGTGGTTTGGTATATTTTATCTTGTCTCAAAAGTAAAAGCTTGATGATTCTTCCATTTTTCACCACATATGCAGTAACCTTATTTGGGAGATAAATGAACATATATATATTTTTGTTTTTATTAAAAAAACAAATGGTTTCCCGTCTGTAATTTCTAGCCAATGTCAAAGCTTTTAATAAAACTTCATAATTAGTGTTTGTATGAATTCTTCATTTCCAATGCAAACTTTGATTAGCGATAACTTGAAATCCACTTGTGCTCCAAATTTCATTTTTCTTTTAAAATAAAGCTCATGGATTTCTTCAAAAATTATGTAATCATGTATTTGTCTTCAAAATCTCGCCTTAATGGTTTAAATCGCCATTTAAGTCTAAGTGTTCATTTGGTGAAAGAGTTTGGGTTATTTCTTCAATTACTTGTTGCGTTATATTCTCTCTTTCATGATCTCAGGTTAAATCTTCGGTCGAAAAATGGAAAAGTAAATTCATATGAATATATAACTATTTTCCTTGAGATATCCTTCTCAGTAGCAAACAAATGGTTTCCCGTCTTATATTCTAGCCAATGTCAAAGCTTTTAATAAAACTTCATAATTAGTGTTTGTATAAATTCTTCATTTCCAATGCAAACTTTGATTAGCGATAACTTGAAATCCACTTGTGCTCCAAATTTCATTTTTCTTTTAAAATAAAGCTCATGGAATTCTTCAAAAATTATGTAATCATGTATTTGTCTTCAAAATCTCGCCTTAATGGTTTAAATCGCCATTTAAGTATAAGTGTTCATTTGCTGAATTTTGGACAGTCAGCGGTCGTGTGTACGTATGCTTATCCATATTAGATTAAACCTGTGGTTTGGTATATTTTATCTTGTCTCAAAAGTAAAAGCTTGATGATTCTTCCATTTTTTCACCACATATGCAGTAACCTTATTTGGGAGATAAATGAACATATATATATTTTTGTTTTTATTAAAAAAACAAATGGTTTCCCGTCTGTAATTTCTAGCCAATGTCAAAGCTTTTAATAAAACTTCATAATTAGTGTTTGTATGAATTCTTCATTTCCAATGCAAACTTTGATTAGCGATAACTTGAAATCCACTTGTGCTCCAAATTTCATTTTTCTTTTAAAATAAAGCTCATGGATTTCTTCAAAAATTATGTAATCATGTATTTATCTTCAAAATCTCGCCTTAATGGCTTAAATCGCCATTTAAGTCTAAGTGTTCATTTGGTGAAAGAGTTTGGGTTATTTCTTCAATTACTTGTTGCGTTATATTCTCTCTTTCATGATCTCAGGTTAAATCTTCGGTCGAAAAATGGAAAAGTAAATTCATATGAATATATAACTATTTTCCTTGAGATATCCTTCTCAGTAGCAAACAAATGGTTTCCCGTCTTATATTCTAGCCAATGTCAAAGCTTTTAATAAAACTTCATAATTAGTGTTTGTATAAATTCTTCATTTCCAATGCAAACTTTGATTAGCGATAACTTGAAATCCACTTGTGCTCCAAATTTCATTTTTCTTTTAAAATAAAGCTCATGGAATTCTTCAAAAATTATGTAATCATGTATTTGTCTTCAAAATCTCGCCTTAATGGTTTAAATCGCCATTTAAGTATAAGTGTTCATTTGCTGAATTTTGGACAGTCAGCGGTCGTGTGTACGTATGCTTATCCATATTAGATTAAACCTGTGGTTTGGTATATTTTATCTTGTCTCAAAAGTAAAAGCTTGATGATTCTTCCATTTTTTCACCACATATGCAGTAACCTTATTTGGGAGATAAATGAACATATATATATTTTTGTTTTTATTAAAAAAACAAATGGTTTCCCGTCTGTAATTTCTAGCCAATATCAAAGCTTTTAATAAAACTTCATGATTAGTGTTTGTATGAATTCTTCATTTCCAATGCAAACTTTGATTAGCGATAACTTGAAATCCACTTGTGCTCCAAATTTCATTTTTCTTTTAAAATAAAGCTCATGGATTTCTTCAAAAATTATGTAATCATGTATTTATCTTCAAAATCTCGCCTTAATGGCTTAAATCGCCATTTAAGTCTAAGTGTTCATTTGCTGAATTTTGGACAGTCAGCGGTCGTGTGTACGTATGCTTATCCATATTAGATTAAACCTGTGGTTTGGTATATTTTATCTTGTCTCAAAAGTAAAAGCTTGATGATTCTTCCATTTTTCACCACATATGCAGTAACCTTATTTGGGAGATAAATGAACATATATATATTTTTGTTTTTATTAAAAAAACAAATGGTTTCCCGTCTGTAATTTCTAGCCAATGTCAAAGCTTTTAATAAAACTTCATAATTAGTGTTTGTATGAATTCTTCATTTCCAATGCAAACTTTGATTAGCGATAACTTGAAATCCACTTGTGCTCCAAATTTCATTTTTCTTTTAAAATAAAGCTCATGGATTTCTTCAAAAATTATGTAATCATGTATTTATCTTCAAAATCTCGCCTTAATGGCTTAAATCGCCATTTAAGTCTAAGTGTTCATTTGCTGAATTTTGGACAGTCAGCGGTCGTGTGTACGTATGCTTATCCATATTAGATTAAACCTGTGGTTTGGTATATTTTATCTTGTCTCAAAAGTAAAAGCTTGATGATTCTTCCATTTTTCACCACATATGCAGTAACCTTATTTGGGAGATAAATGAACATATATATATTTTTGTTTTTATTAAAAAAACAAATGGTTTCCCGTCTGTAATTTCTAGCCAATGTCAAAGCTTTTAATAAAACTTCATAATTAGTGTTTGTATGAATTCTTCATTTCCAATGCAAACTTTGATTAGCGATAACTTGAACTCCACTTGTGCTCCAAATTTCATTTTTCTTTTAAAATAAAGCTCATGGATTTCTTCAAAAATTATGTAATCATGTATTTGTCTTCAAAATCTCGCCTTAATGGTTTAAATCGCCATTTAAGTCTAAGTGTTCATTTGGTGAAAGAGTTTGGGTTATTTCTTCAATTACTTGTTGCGTTATATTCTCTCTTTCATGATCTCAGGTTAAATCTTCGGTCGAAAAATGGAAAAGTAAATTCATATGAATATATAACTATTTTCCTTGAGATATCCTTCTCAGTAGCAAACAAATGGTTTCCCGTCTTATATTCTAGCCAATGTCAAAGCTTTTAATAAAACTTCATAATTAGTGTTTGTATAAATTCTTCATTTCCAATGCAAACTTTGATTAGCGATAACTTGAAATCCACTTGTGCTCCAAATTTCATTTTTCTTTTAAAATAAAGCTCATGGAATTCTTCAAAAATTATGTAATCATGTATTTGTCTTCAAAATCTCGCCTTAATGGTTTAAATCGCCATTTAAGTATAAGTGTTCATTTGCTGAATTTTGGACAGTCAGCGGTCGTGTGTACGTATGCTTATCCATATTAGATTAAACCTGTGGTTTGGTATATTTTATCTTGTCTCAAAAGTAAAAGCTTGATGATTCTTCCATTTTTTCACCACATATGCAGTAACCTTATTTGGGAGATAAATGAACATATATATATTTTTGTTTTTATTAAAAAAACAAATGGTTTCCCGTCTGTAATTTCTAGCCAATATCAAAGCTTTTAATAAAACTTCATGATTAGTGTTTGTATGAATTCTTCATTTCCAATGCAAACTTTGATTAGCGATAACTTGAAATCCACTTGTGCTCCAAATTTCATTTTTCTTTTAAAATAAAGCTCATGGATTTCTTCAAAAATTATGTAATCATGTATTTATCTTCAAAATCTCGCCTTAATGGCTTAAATCGCCATTTAAGTCTAAGTGTTCATTTGCTGAATTTTGGACAGTCAGCGGTCGTGTGTACGTATGCTTATCCATATTAGATTAAACCTGTGGTTTGGTATATTTTATCTTGTCTCAAAAGTAAAAGCTTGATGATTCTTCCATTTTTCACCACATATGCAGTAACCTTATTTGGGAGATAAATGAACATATATATATTTTTGTTTTTATTAAAAAAACAAATGGTTTCCCGTCTGTAATTTCTAGCCAATGTCAAAGCTTTTAATAAAACTTCATAATTAGTGTTTGTATGAATTCTTCATTTCCAATGCAAACTTTGATTAGCGATAACTTGAAATCCACTTGTGCTCCAAATTTCATTTTTCTTTTAAAATAAAGCTCATGGATTTCTTCAAAAATTATGTAATCATGTATTTATCTTCAAAATCTCGCCTTAATGGCTTAAATCGCCATTTAAGTCTAAGTGTTCATTTGCTGAATTTTGGACAGTCAGCGGTCGTGTGTACGTATGCTTATCCATATTAGATTAAACCTGTGGTTTGGTATATTTTATCTTGTCTCAAAAGTAAAAGCTTGATGATTCTTCCATTTTTCACCACATATGCAGTAACCTTATTTGGGAGATAAATGAACATATATATATTTTTGTTTTTATTAAAAAAACAAATGGTTTCCCGTCTGTAATTTCTAGCCAATGTCAAAGCTTTTAATAAAACTTCATAATTAGTGTTTGTATGAATTCTTCATTTCCAATGCAAACTTTGATTAGCGATAACTTGAAATCCACTTGTGCTCCAAATTTCATTTTTCTTTTAAAATAAAGCTCATGGATTTCTTCAAAAATTATGTAATCATGTATTTGTCTTCAAAATCTCGCCTTAATGGTTTAAATCGCCATTTAAGTCTAAGTGTTCATTTGGTGAAAGAGTTTGGGTTATTTCTTCAATTACTTGTTGCGTTATATTCTCTCTTTCATGATCTCAGGTTAAATCTTCGGTCGAAAAATGGAAAAGTAAATTCATATGAATATATAACTATTTTCCTTGAGATATCCTTCTCAGTAGCAAACAAATGGTTTCCCGTCTTATATTCTAGCCAATGTCAAAGCTTTTAATAAAACTTCATAATTAGTGTTTGTATAAATTCTTCATTTCCAATGCAAACTTTGATTAGCGATAACTTGAAATCCACTTGTGCTCCAAATTTCATTTTTCTTTTAAAATAAAGCTCATGGAATTCTTCAAAAATTATGTAATCATGTATTTGTCTTCAAAATCTCGCCTTAATGGTTTAAATCGCCATTTAAGTATAAGTGTTCATTTGCTGAATTTTGGACAGTCAGCGGTCGTGTGTACGTATGCTTATCCATATTAGATTAAACCTGTGGTTTGGTATATTTTATCTTGTCTCAAAAGTAAAAGCTTGATGATTCTTCCATTTTTCACCACATATGCAGTAACCTTATTTGGGAGATAAATGAACATATATATATTTTTGTTTTTATTAAAAAAACAAATGGTTTCCCGTCTGTAATTTCTAGCCAATGTCAAAGCTTTTAATAAAACTTCATAATTAGTGTTTGTATGAATTCTTCATTTCCAATGCAAACTTTGATTAGCGATAACTTGAAATCCACTTGTGCTCCAAATTTCATTTTTCTTTTAAAATAAAGCTCATGGATTTCTTCAAAAATTATGTAATCATGTATTTATCTTCAAAATCTCGCCTTAATGGCTTAAATCGCCATTTAAGTCTAAGTGTTCATTTGCTGAATTTTGGACAGTCAGCGGTCGTGTGTACGTATGCTTATCCATATTAGATTAAACCTGTGGTTTGGTATATTTTATCTTGTCTCAAAAGTAAAAGCTTGATGATTCTTCCATTTTTCACCACATATGCAGTAACCTTATTTGGGAGATAAATGAACATATATATATTTTTGTTTTTATTAAAAAAACAAATGGTTTCCCGTCTGTAATTTCTAGCCAATGTCAAAGCTTTTAATAAAACTTCATAATTAGTGTTTGTATGAATTCTTCATTTCCAATGCAAACTTTGATTAGCGATAACTTGAAATCCACTTGTGCTCCAAATTTCATTTTTCTTTTAAAATAAAGCTCATGGATTTCTTCAAAAATTATGTAATCATGTATTTGTCTTCAAAATCTCGCCTTAATGGTTTAAATCGCCATTTAAGTCTAAGTGTTCATTTGGTGAAAGAGTTTGGGTTATTTCTTCAATTACTTGTTGCGTTATATTCTCTCTTTCATGATCTCAGGTTAAATCTTCGGTCGAAAAATGGAAAAGTAAATTCATATGAATATATAACTATTTTCCTTGAGATATCCTTCTCAGTAGCAAACAAATGGTTTCCCGTCTTATATTCTAGCCAATGTCAAAGCTTTTAATAAAACTTCATAATTAGTGTTTGTATAAATTCTTCATTTCCAATGCAAACTTTGATTAGCGATAACTTGAAATCCACTTGTGCTCCAAATTTCATTTTTCTTTTAAAATAAAGCTCATGGAATTCTTCAAAAATTATGTAATCATGTATTTGTCTTCAAAATCTCGCCTTAATGGTTTAAATCGCCATTTAAGTATAAGTGTTCATTTGCTGAATTTTGGACAGTCAGCGGTCGTGTGTACGTATGCTTATCCATATTAGATTAAACCTGTGGTTTGGTATATTTTATCTTGTCTCAAAAGTAAAAGCTTGATGATTCTTCCATTTTTTCACCACATATGCAGTAACCTTATTTGGGAGATAAATGAACATATATATATTTTTGTTTTTATTAAAAAAACAAATGGTTTCCCGTCTGTAATTTCTAGCCAATGTCAAAGCTTTTAATAAAACTTCATAATTAGTGTTTGTATGAATTCTTCATTTCCAATGCAAACTTTGATTAGCGATAACTTGAAATCCACTTGTGCTCCAAATTTCATTTTTCTTTTAAAATAAAGCTCATGGATTTCTTCAAAAATTATGTAATCATGTATTTATCTTCAAAATCTCGCCTTAATGGCTTAAATCGCCATTTAAGTCTAAGTGTTCATTTGCTGAATTTTGGACAGTCAGCGGTCGTGTGTACGTATGCTTATCCATATTAGATTAAACCTGTGGTTTGGTATATTTTATCTTGTCTCAAAAGTAAAAGCTTGATGATTCTTCCATTTTTCACCACATATGCAGTAACCTTATTTGGGAGATAAATGAACATATATATATTTTTGTTTTTATTAAAAAAACAAATGGTTTCCCGTCTGTAATTTCTAGCCAATGTCAAAGCTTTTAATAAAACTTCATAATTAGTGTTTGTATGAATTCTTCATTTCCAATGCAAACTTTGATTAGCGATAACTTGAAATCCACTTGTGCTCCAAATTTCATTTTTCTTTTAAAATAAAGCTCATGGATTTCTTCAAAAATTATGTAATCATGTATTTGTCTTCAAAATCTCGCCTTAATGGTTTAAATCGCCATTTAAGTCTAAGTGTTCATTTGGTGAAAGAGTTTGGGTTATTTCTTCAATTACTTGTTGCGTTATATTCTCTCTTTCATGATCTCAGGTTAAATCTTCGGTCGAAAAATGGAAAAGTAAATTCATATGAATATATAACTATTTTCCTTGAGATATCCTTCTCAGTAGCAAACAAATGGTTTCCCGTCTTATATTCTAGCCAATGTCAAAGCTTTTAATAAAACTTCATAATTAGTGTTTGTATAAATTCTTCATTTCCAATGCAAACTTTGATTAGCGATAACTTGAAATCCACTTGTGCTCCAAATTTCATTTTTCTTTTAAAATAAAGCTCATGGATTTCTTCAAAAATTATGTAATCATGTATTTATCTTCAAAATCTCGCCTTAATGGCTTAAATCGCCATTTAAGTCTAAGTGTTCATTTGGTGAAAGAGTTTGGGTTATTTCTTCAATTACTTGTTGCGTTATATTCTCTCTTTCATGATCTCAGGTTAAATCTTCGGTCGAAAAATGGAAAAGTAAATTCATATGAATATATAACTATTTTCCTTGAGATATCCTTCTCAGTAGCAAACAAATGGTTTCCCGTCTTATATTCTAGCCAATGTCAAAGCTTTTAATAAAACTTCATAATTAGTGTTTGTATAAATTCTTCATTTCCAATGCAAACTTTGATTAGCGATAACTTGAAATCCACTTGTGCTCCAAATTTCATTTTTCTTTTAAAATAAAGCTCATGGAATTCTTCAAAAATTATGTAATCATGTATTTGTCTTCAAAATCTCGCCTTAATGGTTTAAATCGCCATTTAAGTATAAGTGTTCATTTGCTGAATTTTGGACAGTCAGCGGTCGTGTGTACGTATGCTTATCCATATTAGATTAAACCTGTGGTTTGGTATATTTTATCTTGTCTCAAAAGTAAAAGCTTGATGATTCTTCCATTTTTTCACCACATATGCAGTAACCTTATTTGGGAGATAAATGAACATATATATATTTTTGTTTTTATTAAAAAAACAAATGGTTTCCCGTCTGTAATTTCTAGCCAATATCAAAGCTTTTAATAAAACTTCATGATTAGTGTTTGTATGAATTCTTCATTTCCAATGCAAACTTTGATTAGCGATAACTTGAAATCCACTTGTGCTCCAAATTTCATTTTTCTTTTAAAATAAAGCTCATGGATTTCTTCAAAAATTATGTAATCATGTATTTATCTTCAAAATCTCGCCTTAATGGCTTAAATCGCCATTTAAGTCTAAGTGTTCATTTGCTGAATTTTGGACAGTCAGCGGTCGTGTGTACGTATGCTTATCCATATTAGATTAAACCTGTGGTTTGGTATATTTTATCTTGTCTCAAAAGTAAAAGCTTGATGATTCTTCCATTTTTCACCACATATGCAGTAACCTTATTTGGGAGATAAATGAACATATATATATTTTTGTTTTTATTAAAAAAACAAATGGTTTCCCGTCTGTAATTTCTAGCCAATGTCAAAGCTTTTAATAAAACTTCATAATTAGTGTTTGTATGAATTCTTCATTTCCAATGCAAACTTTGATTAGCGATAACTTGAAATCCACTTGTGCTCCAAATTTCATTTTTCTTTTAAAATAAAGCTCATGGATTTCTTCAAAAATTATGTAATCATGTATTTATCTTCAAAATCTCGCCTTAATGGCTTAAATCGCCATTTAAGTCTAAGTGTTCATTTGCTGAATTTTGGACAGTCAGCGGTCGTGTGTACGTATGCTTATCCATATTAGATTAAACCTGTGGTTTGGTATATTTTATCTTGTCTCAAAAGTAAAAGCTTGATGATTCTTCCATTTTTCACCACATATGCAGTAACCTTATTTGGGAGATAAATGAACATATATATATTTTTGTTTTTATTAAAAAAACAAATGGTTTCCCGTCTGTAATTTCTAGCCAATGTCAAAGCTTTTAATAAAACTTCATAATTAGTGTTTGTATGAATTCTTCATTTCCAATGCAAACTTTGATTAGCGATAACTTGAAATCCACTTGTGCTCCAAATTTCATTTTTCTTTTAAAATAAAGCTCATGGATTTCTTCAAAAATTATGTAATCATGTATTTATCTTCAAAATCTCGCCTTAATGGCTTAAATCGCCATTTAAGTCTAAGTGTTCATTTGCTGAATTTTGGACAGTCAGCGGTCGTGTGTACGTATGCTTATCCATATTAGATTAAACCTGTGGTTTGGTATATTTTATCTTGTCTCAAAAGTAAAAGCTTGATGATTCTTCCATTTTTCACCACATATGCAGTAACCTTATTTGGGAGATAAATGAACATATATATATTTTTGTTTTTATTAAAAAAACAAATGGTTTCCCGTCTGTAATTTCTAGCCAATGTCAAAGCTTTTAATAAAACTTCATAATTAGTGTTTGTATGAATTCTTCATTTCCAATGCAAACTTTGATTAGCGATAACTTGAAATCCACTTGTGCTCCAAATTTCATTTTTCTTTTAAAATAAAGCTCATGGATTTCTTCAAAAATTATGTAATCATGTATTTGTCTTCAAAATCTCGCCTTAATGGTTTAAATCGCCATTTAAGTCTAAGTGTTCATTTGGTGAAAGAGTTTGGGTTATTTCTTCAATTACTTGTTGCGTTATATTCTCTCTTTCATGATCTCAGGTTAAATCTTCGGTCGAAAAATGGAAAAGTAAATTCATATGAATATATAACTATTTTCCTTGAGATATCCTTCTCAGTAGCAAACAAATGGTTTCCCGTCTTATATTCTAGCCAATGTCAAAGCTTTTAATAAAACTTCATAATTAGTGTTTGTATAAATTCTTCATTTCCAATGCAAACTTTGATTAGCGATAACTTGAAATCCACTTGTGCTCCAAATTTCATTTTTCTTTTAAAATAAAGCTCATGGAATTCTTCAAAAATTATGTAATCATGTATTTGTCTTCAAAATCTCGCCTTAATGGTTTAAATCGCCATTTAAGTATAAGTGTTCATTTGCTGAATTTTGGACAGTCAGCGGTCGTGTGTACGTATGCTTATCCATATTAGATTAAACCTGTGGTTTGGTATATTTTATCTTGTCTCAAAAGTAAAAGCTTGATGATTCTTCCATTTTTTCACCACATATGCAGTAACCTTATTTGGGAGATAAATGAACATATATATATTTTTGTTTTTATTAAAAAAACAAATGGTTTCCCGTCTGTAATTTCTAGCCAATGTCAAAGCTTTTAATAAAACTTCATAATTAGTGTTTGTATGAATTCTTCATTTCCAATGCAAACTTTGATTAGCGATAACTTGAAATCCACTTGTGCTCCAAATTTCATTTTTCTTTTAAAATAAAGCTCATGGATTTCTTCAAAAATTATGTAATCATGTATTTATCTTCAAAATCTCGCCTTAATGGCTTAAATCGCCATTTAAGTCTAAGTGTTCATTTGCTGAATTTTGGACAGTCAGCGGTCGTGTGTACGTATGCTTATCCATATTAGATTAAACCTGTGGTTTGGTATATTTTATCTTGTCTCAAAAGTAAAAGCTTGATGATTCTTCCATTTTTCACCACATATGCAGTAACCTTATTTGGGAGATAAATGAACATATATATATTTTTGTTTTTATTAAAAAAACAAATGGTTTCCCGTCTGTAATTTCTAGCCAATGTCAAAGCTTTTAATAAAACTTCATAATTAGTGTTTGTATGAATTCTTCATTTCCAATGCAAACTTTGATTAGCGATAACTTGAAATCCACTTGTGCTCCAAATTTCATTTTTCTTTTAAAATAAAGCTCATGGATTTCTTCAAAAATTATGTAATCATGTATTTGTCTTCAAAATCTCGCCTTAATGGTTTAAATCGCCATTTAAGTCTAAGTGTTCATTTGGTGAAAGAGTTTGGGTTATTTCTTCAATTACTTGTTGCGTTATATTCTCTCTTTCATGATCTCAGGTTAAATCTTCGGTCGAAAAATGGAAAAGTAAATTCATATGAATATATAACTATTTTCCTTGAGATATCCTTCTCAGTAGCAAACAAATGGTTTCCCGTCTTATATTCTAGCCAATGTCAAAGCTTTTAATAAAACTTCATAATTAGTGTTTGTATAAATTCTTCATTTCCAATGCAAACTTTGATTAGCGATAACTTGAAATCCACTTGTGCTCCAAATTTCATTTTTCTTTTAAAATAAAGCTCATGGATTTCTTCAAAAATTATGTAATCATGTATTTATCTTCAAAATCTCGCCTTAATGGCTTAAATCGCCATTTAAGTCTAAGTGTTCATTTGGTGAAAGAGTTTGGGTTATTTCTTCAATTACTTGTTGCGTTATATTCTCTCTTTCATGATCTCAGGTTAAATCTTCGGTCGAAAAATGGAAAAGTAAATTCATATGAATATATAACTATTTTCCTTGAGATATCCTTCTCAGTAGCAAACAAATGGTTTCCCGTCTTATATTCTAGCCAATGTCAAAGCTTTTAATAAAACTTCATAATTAGTGTTTGTATAAATTCTTCATTTCCAATGCAAACTTTGATTAGCGATAACTTGAAATCCACTTGTGCTCCAAATTTCATTTTTCTTTTAAAATAAAGCTCATGGAATTCTTCAAAAATTATGTAATCATGTATTTGTCTTCAAAATCTCGCCTTAATGGTTTAAATCGCCATTTAAGTATAAGTGTTCATTTGCTGAATTTTGGACAGTCAGCGGTCGTGTGTACGTATGCTTATCCATATTAGATTAAACCTGTGGTTTGGTATATTTTATCTTGTCTCAAAAGTAAAAGCTTGATGATTCTTCCATTTTTTCACCACATATGCAGTAACCTTATTTGGGAGATAAATGAACATATATATATTTTTGTTTTTATTAAAAAAACAAATGGTTTCCCGTCTGTAATTTCTAGCCAATATCAAAGCTTTTAATAAAACTTCATGATTAGTGTTTGTATGAATTCTTCATTTCCAATGCAAACTTTGATTAGCGATAACTTGAAATCCACTTGTGCTCCAAATTTCATTTTTCTTTTAAAATAAAGCTCATGGATTTCTTCAAAAATTATGTAATCATGTATTTATCTTCAAAATCTCGCCTTAATGGCTTAAATCGCCATTTAAGTCTAAGTGTTCATTTGCTGAATTTTGGACAGTCAGCGGTCGTGTGTACGTATGCTTATCCATATTAGATTAAACCTGTGGTTTGGTATATTTTATCTTGTCTCAAAAGTAAAAGCTTGATGATTCTTCCATTTTTCACCACATATGCAGTAACCTTATTTGGGAGATAAATGAACATATATATATTTTTGTTTTTATTAAAAAAACAAATGGTTTCCCGTCTGTAATTTCTAGCCAATGTCAAAGCTTTTAATAAAACTTCATAATTAGTGTTTGTATGAATTCTTCATTTCCAATGCAAACTTTGATTAGCGATAACTTGAAATCCACTTGTGCTCCAAATTTCATTTTTCTTTTAAAATAAAGCTCATGGATTTCTTCAAAAATTATGTAATCATGTATTTATCTTCAAAATCTCGCCTTAATGGCTTAAATCGCCATTTAAGTCTAAGTGTTCATTTGCTGAATTTTGGACAGTCAGCGGTCGTGTGTACGTATGCTTATCCATATTAGATTAAACCTGTGGTTTGGTATATTTTATCTTGTCTCAAAAGTAAAAGCTTGATGATTCTTCCATTTTTCACCACATATGCAGTAACCTTATTTGGGAGATAAATGAACATATATATATTTTTGTTTTTATTAAAAAAACAAATGGTTTCCCGTCTGTAATTTCTAGCCAATGTCAAAGCTTTTAATAAAACTTCATAATTAGTGTTTGTATGAATTCTTCATTTCCAATGCAAACTTTGATTAGCGATAACTTGAAATCCACTTGTGCTCCAAATTTCATTTTTCTTTTAAAATAAAGCTCATGGATTTCTTCAAAAATTATGTAATCATGTATTTGTCTTCAAAATCTCGCCTTAATGGTTTAAATCGCCATTTAAGTCTAAGTGTTCATTTGGTGAAAGAGTTTGGGTTATTTCTTCAATTACTTGTTGCGTTATATTCTCTCTTTCATGATCTCAGGTTAAATCTTCGGTCGAAAAATGGAAAAGTAAATTCATATGAATATATAACTATTTTCCTTGAGATATCCTTCTCAGTAGCAAACAAATGGTTTCCCGTCTTATATTCTAGCCAATGTCAAAGCTTTTAATAAAACTTCATAATTAGTGTTTGTATAAATTCTTCATTTCCAATGCAAACTTTGATTAGCGATAACTTGAAATCCACTTGTGCTCCAAATTTCATTTTTCTTTTAAAATAAAGCTCATGGAATTCTTCAAAAATTATGTAATCATGTATTTGTCTTCAAAATCTCGCCTTAATGGTTTAAATCGCCATTTAAGTATAAGTGTTCATTTGCTGAATTTTGGACAGTCAGCGGTCGTGTGTACGTATGCTTATCCATATTAGATTAAACCTGTGGTTTGGTATATTTTATCTTGTCTCAAAAGTAAAAGCTTGATGATTCTTCCATTTTTTCACCACATATGCAGTAACCTTATTTGGGAGATAAATGAACATATATATATTTTTGTTTTTATTAAAAAAACAAATGGTTTCCCGTCTGTAATTTCTAGCCAATGTCAAAGCTTTTAATAAAACTTCATAATTAGTGTTTGTATGAATTCTTCATTTCCAATGCAAACTTTGATTAGCGATAACTTGAAATCCACTTGTGCTCCAAATTTCATTTTTCTTTTAAAATAAAGCTCATGGATTTCTTCAAAAATTATGTAATCATGTATTTATCTTCAAAATCTCGCCTTAATGGCTTAAATCGCCATTTAAGTCTAAGTGTTCATTTGGTGAAAGAGTTTGGGTTATTTCTTCAATTACTTGTTGCGTTATATTCTCTCTTTCATGATCTCAGGTTAAATCTTCGGTCGAAAAATGGAAAAGTAAATTCATATGAATATATAACTATTTTCCTTGAGATATCCTTCTCAGTAGCAAACAAATGGTTTCCCGTCTGTAATTTCTAGCCAATGTCAAAGCTTTTAATAAAACTTCATAATTAGTGTTTGTATAAATTCTTCATTTCCAATGCAAACTTTGATTAGCGATAACTTGAAATCCACTTGTGCTCCAAATTTCATTTTTCTTTTAAAATAAAGCTCATGGAATTCTTC
This sequence comes from Lytechinus pictus, assembly GCF_037042905.1. Classification (NCBI taxonomy): domain Eukaryota; kingdom Metazoa; phylum Echinodermata; class Echinoidea; order Temnopleuroida; family Toxopneustidae; genus Lytechinus; species Lytechinus pictus. Next base: position 65,803 of record NW_026974209.1, on the reverse strand, counting down.
AAAAATTATGTAATCATGTATTTGTCTTCAAAATCTCGCCTTAATGGTTTAAATCGCCATTTAAGTATAAGTGTTCATTTGCTGAATTTTGGACAGTCAGCGGTCGTGTGTACGTATGCTTATCCATATTAGATTAAACCTGTGGTTTGGTATATTTTATCTTGTCTCAAAAGTAAAAGCTTGATGATTCTTCCATTTTTTCACCACATATGCAGTAACCTTATTTGGGAGATAAATGAACATATATATATTTTTGTTTTTATTAAAAAAACAAATGGTTTCCCGTCTGTAATTTCTAGCCAATATCAAAGCTTTTAATAAAACTTCATGATTAGTGTTTGTATGAATTCTTCATTTCCAATGCAAACTTTGATTAGCGATAACTTGAAATCCACTTGTGCTCCAAATTTCATTTTTCTTTTAAAATAAAGCTCATGGATTTCTTCAAAAATTATGTAATCATGTATTTATCTTCAAAATCTCGCCTTAATGGCTTAAATCGCCATTTAAGTCTAAGTGTTCATTTGCTGAATTTTGGACAGTCAGCGGTCGTGTGTACGTATGCTTATCCATATTAGATTAAACCTGTGGTTTGGTATATTTTATCTTGTCTCAAAAGTAAAAGCTTGATGATTCTTCCATTTTTCACCACATATGCAGTAACCTTATTTGGGAGATAAATGAACATATATATATTTTTGTTTTTATTAAAAAAACAAATGGTTTCCCGTCTGTAATTTCTAGCCAATGTCAAAGCTTTTAATAAAACTTCATAATTAGTGTTTGTATGAATTCTTCATTTCCAATGCAAACTTTGATTAGCGATAACTTGAAATCCACTTGTGCTCCAAATTTCATTTTTCTTTTAAAATAAAGCTCATGGATTTCTTCAAAAATTATGTAATCATGTATTTATCTTCAAAATCTCGCCTTAATGGCTTAAATCGCCATTTAAGTCTAAGTGTTCATTTGCTGAATTTTGGACAGTCAGCGGTCGTGTGTACGTATGCTTATCCATATTAGATTAAACCTGTGGTTTGGTATATTTTATCTTGTCTCAAAAGTAAAAGCTTGATGATTCTTCCATTTTTCACCACATATGCAGTAACCTTATTTGGGAGATAAATGAACATATATATATTTTTGTTTTTATTAAAAAAACAAATGGTTTCCCGTCTGTAATTTCTAGCCAATGTCAAAGCTTTTAATAAAACTTCATAATTAGTGTTTGTATGAATTCTTCATTTCCAATGCAAACTTTGATTAGCGATAACTTGAAATCCACTTGTGCTCCAAATTTCATTTTTCTTTTAAAATAAAGCTCATGGATTTCTTCAAAAATTATGTAATCATGTATTTATCTTCAAAATCTCGCCTTAATGGCTTAAATCGCCATTTAAGTCTAAGTGTTCATTTGCTGAATTTTGGACAGTCAGCGGTCGTGTGTACGTATGCTTATCCATATTAGATTAAACCTGTGGTTTGGTATATTTTATCTTGTCTCAAAAGTAAAAGCTTGATGATTCTTCCATTTTTCACCACATATGCAGTAACCTTATTTGGGAGATAAATGAACATATATATATTTTTGTTTTTATTAAAAAAACAAATGGTTTCCCGTCTGTAATTTCTAGCCAATGTCAAAGCTTTTAATAAAACTTCATAATTAGTGTTTGTATGAATTCTTCATTTCCAATGCAAACTTTGATTAGCGATAACTTGAAATCCACTTGTGCTCCAAATTTCATTTTTCTTTTAAAATAAAGCTCATGGATTTCTTCAAAAATTATGTAATCATGTATTTGTCTTCAAAATCTCGCCTTAATGGTTTAAATCGCCATTTAAGTCTAAGTGTTCATTTGGTGAAAGAGTTTGGGTTATTTCTTCAATTACTTGTTGCGTTATATTCTCTCTTTCATGATCTCAGGTTAAATCTTCGGTCGAAAAATGGAAAAGTAAATTCATATGAATATATAACTATTTTCCTTGAGATATCCTTCTCAGTAGCAAACAAATGGTTTCCCGTCTTATATTCTAGCCAATGTCAAAGCTTTTAATAAAACTTCATAATTAGTGTTTGTATAAATTCTTCATTTCCAATGCAAACTTTGATTAGCGATAACTTGAAATCCACTTGTGCTCCAAATTTCATTTTTCTTTTAAAATAAAGCTCATGGATTTCTTCAAAAATTATGTAATCATGTATTTATCTTCAAAATCTCGCCTTAATGGCTTAAATCGCCATTTAAGTCTAAGTGTTCATTTGCTGAATTTTGGACAGTCAGCGGTCGTGTGTACGTATGCTTATCCATATTAGATTAAACCTGTGGTTTGGTATATTTTATCTTGTCTCAAAAGTAAAAGCTTGATGATTCTTCCATTTTTCACCACATATGCAGTAACCTTATTTGGGAGATAAATGAACATATATATATTTTTGTTTTTATTAAAAAAACAAATGGTTTCCCGTCTGTAATTTCTAGCCAATGTCAAAGCTTTTAATAAAACTTCATAATTAGTGTTTGTATGAATTCTTCATTTCCAATGCAAACTTTGATTAGCGATAACTTGAAATCCACTTGTGCTCCAAATTTCATTTTTCTTTTAAAATAAAGCTCATGGATTTCTTCAAAAATTATGTAATCATGTATTTATCTTCAAAATCTCGCCTTAATGGCTTAAATCGCCATTTAAGTCTAAGTGTTCATTTGCTGAATTTTGGACAGTCAGCGGTCGTGTGTACGTATGCTTATCCATATTAGATTAAACCTGTGGTTTGGTATATTTTATCTTGTCTCAAAAGTAAAAGCTTGATGATTCTTCCATTTTTCACCACATATGCAGTAACCTTATTTGGGAGATAAATGAACATATATATATTTTTGTTTTTATTAAAAAAACAAATGGTTTCCCGTCTGTAATTTCTAGCCAATGTCAAAGCTTTTAATAAAACTTCATAATTAGTGTTTGTATGAATTCTTCATTTCCAATGCAAACTTTGATTAGCGATAACTTGAAATCCACTTGTGCTCCAAATTTCATTTTTCTTTTAAAATAAAGCTCATGGATTTCTTCAAAAATTATGTAATCATGTATTTGTCTTCAAAATCTCGCCTTAATGGTTTAAATCGCCATTTAAGTCTAAGTGTTCATTTGGTGAAAGAGTTTGGGTTATTTCTTCAATTACTTGTTGCGTTATATTCTCTCTTTCATGATCTCAGGTTAAATCTTCGGTCGAAAAATGGAAAAGTAAATTCATATGAATATATAACTATTTTCCTTGAGATATCCTTCTCAGTAGCAAACAAATGGTTTCCCGTCTGTAATTTCTAGCCAATGTCAAAGCTTTTAATAAAACTTCATAATTAGTGTTTGTATAAATTCTTCATTTCCAATGCAAACTTTGATTAGCGATAACTTGAAATCCACTTGTGCTCCAAATTTCATTTTTCTTTTAAAATAAAGCTCATGGAATTCTTCAAAAATTATGTAATCATGTATTTGTCTTCAAAATCTCGCCTTAATGGCTTAAATCGCCATTTAAGTCTAAGTGTTCATTTGCTGAATTTTGGACAGTCAGCGGTCGTGTGTACGTATGCTTATCCATATTAGATTAAACCTGTGGTTTGGTATATTTTATCTTGTCTCAAAAGTAAAAGCTTGATGATTCTTCCATTTTTCACCACATATGCAGTAACCTTATTTGGGAGATAAATGAACATATATATATTTTTGTTTTTATTAAAAAAACAAATGGTTTCCCGTCTGTAATTTCTAGCCAATGTCAAAGCTTTTAATAAAACTTCATAATTAGTGTTTGTATGAATTCTTCATTTCCAATGCAAACTTTGATTAGCGATAACTTGAAATCCACTTGTGCTCCAAATTTCATTTTTCTTTTAAAATAAAGCTCATGGATTTCTTCAAAAATTATGTAATCATGTATTTGTCTTCAAAATCTCGCCTTAATGGTTTAAATCGCCATTTAAGTCTAAGTGTTCATTTGGTGAAAGAGTTTGGGTTATTTCTTCAATTACTTGTTGCGTTATATTCTCTCTTTCATGATCTCAGGTTAAATCTTCGGTCGAAAAATGGAAAAGTAAATTCATATGAATATATAACTATTTTCCTTGAGATATCCTTCTCAGTAGCAAACAAATGGTTTCCCGTCTTATATTCTAGCCAATGTCAAAGCTTTTAATAAAACTTCATAATTAGTGTTTGTATAAATTCTTCATTTCCAATGCAAACTTTGATTAGCGATAACTTGAAATCCACTTGTGCTCCAAATTTCATTTTTCTTTTAAAATAAAGCTCATGGATTTCTTCAAAAATTATGTAATCATGTATTTATCTTCAAAATCTCGCCTTAATGGCTTAAATCGCCATTTAAGTCTAAGTGTTCATTTGCTGAATTTTGGACAGTCAGCGGTCGTGTGTACGTATGCTTATCCATATTAGATTAAACCTGTGGTTTGGTATATTTTATCTTGTCTCAAAAGTAAAAGCTTGATGATTCTTCCATTTTTCACCACATATGCAGTAACCTTATTTGGGAGATAAATGAACATATATATATTTTTGTTTTTATTAAAAAAACAAATGGTTTCCCGTCTGTAATTTCTAGCCAATGTCAAAGCTTTTAATAAAACTTCATAATTAGTGTTTGTATGAATTCTTCATTTCCAATGCAAACTTTGATTAGCGATAACTTGAAATCCACTTGTGCTCCAAATTTCATTTTTCTTTTAAAATAAAGCTCATGGATTTCTTCAAAAATTATGTAATCATGTATTTATCTTCAAAATCTCGCCTTAATGGCTTAAATCGCCATTTAAGTCTAAGTGTTCATTTGCTGAATTTTGGACAGTCAGCGGTCGTGTGTACGTATGCTTATCCATATTAGATTAAACCTGTGGTTTGGTATATTTTATCTTGTCTCAAAAGTAAAAGCTTGATGATTCTTCCATTTTTCACCACATATGCAGTAACCTTATTTGGGAGATAAATGAACATATATATATTTTTGTTTTTATTAAAAAAACAAATGGTTTCCCGTCTGTAATTTCTAGCCAATGTCAAAGCTTTTAATAAAACTTCATAATTAGTGTTTGTATGAATTCTTCATTTCCAATGCAAACTTTGATTAGCGATAACTTGAAATCCACTTGTGCTCCAAATTTCATTTTTCTTTTAAAATAAAGCTCATGGATTTCTTCAAAAATTATGTAATCATGTATTTGTCTTCAAAATCTCGCCTTAATGGTTTAAATCGCCATTTAAGTCTAAGTGTTCATTTGGTGAAAGAGTTTGGGTTATTTCTTCAATTACTTGTTGCGTTATATTCTCTCTTTCATGATCTCAGGTTAAATCTTCGGTCGAAAAATGGAAAAGTAAATTCATATGAATATATAACTATTTTCCTTGAGATATCCTTCTCAGTAGCAAACAAATGGTTTCCCGTCTGTAATTTCTAGCCAATGTCAAAGCTTTTAATAAAACTTCATAATTAGTGTTTGTATAAATTCTTCATTTCCAATGCAAACTTTGATTAGCGATAACTTGAAATCCACTTGTGCTCCAAATTTCATTTTTCTTTTAAAATAAAGCTCATGGAATTCTTCAAAAATTATGTAATCATGTATTTGTCTTCAAAATCTCGCCTTAATGGTTTAAATCGCCATTTAAGTATAAGTGTTCATTTGCTGAATTTTGGACAGTCAGCGGTCGTGTGTACGTATGCTTATCCATATTAGATTAAACCTGTGGTTTGGTATATTTTATCTTGTCTCAAAAGTAAAAGCTTGATGATTCTTCCATTTTTTCACCACATATGCAGTAACCTTATTTGGGAGATAAATGAACATATATATATTTTTGTTTTTATTAAAAAAACAAATGGTTTCCCGTCTGTAATTTCTAGCCAATGTCAAAGCTTTTAATAAAACTTCATAATTAGTGTTTGTATGAATTCTTCATTTCCAATGCAAACTTTGATTAGCGATAACTTGAAATCCACTTGTGCTCCAAATTTCATTTTTCTTTTAAAATAAAGCTCATGGATTTCTTCAAAAATTATGTAATCATGTATTTATCTTCAAAATCTCGCCTTAATGGCTTAAATCGCCATTTAAGTCTAAGTGTTCATTTGGTGAAAGAGTTTGGGTTATTTCTTCAATTACTTGTTGCGTTATATTCTCTCTTTCATGATCTCAGGTTAAATCTTCGGTCGAAAAATGGAAAAGTAAATTCATATGAATATATAACTATTTTCCTTGAGATATCCTTCTCAGTAGCAAACAAATGGTTTCCCGTCTTATATTCTAGCCAATGTCAAAGCTTTTAATAAAACTTCATAATTAGTGTTTGTATAAATTCTTCATTTCCAATGCAAACTTTGATTAGCGATAACTTGAAATCCACTTGTGCTCCAAATTTCATTTTTCTTTTAAAATAAAGCTCATGGAATTCTTCAAAAATTATGTAATCATGTATTTGTCTTCAAAATCTCGCCTTAATGGTTTAAATCGCCATTTAAGTATAAGTGTTCATTTGCTGAATTTTGGACAGTCAGCGGTCGTGTGTACGTATGCTTATCCATATTAGATTAAACCTGTGGTTTGGTATATTTTATCTTGTCTCAAAAGTAAAAGCTTGATGATTCTTCCATTTTTTCACCACATATGCAGTAACCTTATTTGGGAGATAAATGAACATATATATATTTTTGTTTTTATTAAAAAAACAAATGGTTTCCCGTCTGTAATTTCTAGCCAATATCAAAGCTTTTAATAAAACTTCATGATTAGTGTTTGTATGAATTCTTCATTTCCAATGCAAACTTTGATTAGCGATAACTTGAAATCCACTTGTGCTCCAAATTTCATTTTTCTTTTAAAATAAAGCTCATGGATTTCTTCAAAAATTATGTAATCATGTATTTATCTTCAAAATCTCGCCTTAATGGCTTAAATCGCCATTTAAGTCTAAGTGTTCATTTGCTGAATTTTGGACAGTCAGCGGTCGTGTGTACGTATGCTTATCCATATTAGATTAAACCTGTGGTTTGGTATATTTTATCTTGTCTCAAAAGTAAAAGCTTGATGATTCTTCCATTTTTCACCACATATGCAGTAACCTTATTTGGGAGATAAATGAACATATATATATTTTTGTTTTTATTAAAAAAACAAATGGTTTCCCGTCTGTAATTTCTAGCCAATGTCAAAGCTTTTAATAAAACTTCATAATTAGTGTTTGTATGAATTCTTCATTTCCAATGCAAACTTTGATTAGCGATAACTTGAAATCCACTTGTGCTCCAAATTTCATTTTTCTTTTAAAATAAAGCTCATGGATTTCTTCAAAAATTATGTAATCATGTATTTATCTTCAAAATCTCGCCTTAATGGCTTAAATCGCCATTTAAGTCTAAGTGTTCATTTGCTGAATTTTGGACAGTCAGCGGTCGTGTGTACGTATGCTTATCCATATTAGATTAAACCTGTGGTTTGGTATATTTTATCTTGTCTCAAAAGTAAAAGCTTGATGATTCTTCCATTTTTCACCACATATGCAGTAACCTTATTTGGGAGATAAATGAACATATATATATTTTTGTTTTTATTAAAAAAACAAATGGTTTCCCGTCTGTAATTTCTAGCCAATGTCAAAGCTTTTAATAAAACTTCATAATTAGTGTTTGTATGAATTCTTCATTTCCAATGCAAACTTTGATTAGCGATAACTTGAACTCCACTTGTGCTCCAAATTTCATTTTTCTTTTAAAATAAAGCTCATGGATTTCTTCAAAAATTATGTAATCATGTATTTGTCTTCAAAATCTCGCCTTAATGGTTTAAATCGCCATTTAAGTCTAAGTGTTCATTTGGTGAAAGAGTTTGGGTTATTTCTTCAATTACTTGTTGCGTTATATTCTCTCTTTCATGATCTCAGGTTAAATCTTCGGTCGAAAAATGGAAAAGTAAATTCATATGAATATATAACTATTTTCCTTGAGATATCCTTCTCAGTAGCAAACAAATGGTTTCCCGTCTTATATTCTAGCCAATGTCAAAGCTTTTAATAAAACTTCATAATTAGTGTTTGTATAAATTCTTCATTTCCAATGCAAACTTTGATTAGCGATAACTTGAAATCCACTTGTGCTCCAAATTTCATTTTTCTTTTAAAATAAAGCTCATGGAATTCTTCAAAAATTATGTAATCATGTATTTGTCTTCAAAATCTCGCCTTAATGGTTTAAATCGCCATTTAAGTATAAGTGTTCATTTGCTGAATTTTGGACAGTCAGCGGTCGTGTGTACGTATGCTTATCCATATTAGATTAAACCTGTGGTTTGGTATATTTTATCTTGTCTCAAAAGTAAAAGCTTGATGATTCTTCCATTTTTTCACCACATATGCAGTAACCTTATTTGGGAGATAAATGAACATATATATATTTTTGTTTTTATTAAAAAAACAAATGGTTTCCCGTCTGTAATTTCTAGCCAATATCAAAGCTTTTAATAAAACTTCATGATTAGTGTTTGTATGAATTCTTCATTTCCAATGCAAACTTTGATTAGCGATAACTTGAAATCCACTTGTGCTCCAAATTTCATTTTTCTTTTAAAATAAAGCTCATGGATTTCTTCAAAAATTATGTAATCATGTATTTATCTTCAAAATCTCGCCTTAATGGCTTAAATCGCCATTTAAGTCTAAGTGTTCATTTGCTGAATTTTGGACAGTCAGCGGTCGTGTGTACGTATGCTTATCCATATTAGATTAAACCTGTGGTTTGGTATATTTTATCTTGTCTCAAAAGTAAAAGCTTGATGATTCTTCCATTTTTCACCACATATGCAGTAACCTTATTTGGGAGATAAATGAACATATATATATTTTTGTTTTTATTAAAAAAACAAATGGTTTCCCGTCTGTAATTTCTAGCCAATGTCAAAGCTTTTAATAAAACTTCATAATTAGTGTTTGTATGAATTCTTCATTTCCAATGCAAACTTTGATTAGCGATAACTTGAAATCCACTTGTGCTCCAAATTTCATTTTTCTTTTAAAATAAAGCTCATGGATTTCTTCAAAAATTATGTAATCATGTATTTATCTTCAAAATCTCGCCTTAATGGCTTAAATCGCCATTTAAGTCTAAGTGTTCATTTGCTGAATTTTGGACAGTCAGCGGTCGTGTGTACGTATGCTTATCCATATTAGATTAAACCTGTGGTTTGGTATATTTTATCTTGTCTCAAAAGTAAAAGCTTGATGATTCTTCCATTTTTCACCACATATGCAGTAACCTTATTTGGGAGATAAATGAACATATATATATTTTTGTTTTTATTAAAAAAACAAATGGTTTCCCGTCTGTAATTTCTAGCCAATGTCAAAGCTTTTAATAAAACTTCATAATTAGTGTTTGTATGAATTCTTCATTTCCAATGCAAACTTTGATTAGCGATAACTTGAAATCCACTTGTGCTCCAAATTTCATTTTTCTTTTAAAATAAAGCTCATGGATTTCTTCAAAAATTATGTAATCATGTATTTGTCTTCAAAATCTCGCCTTAATGGTTTAAATCGCCATTTAAGTCTAAGTGTTCATTTGGTGAAAGAGTTTGGGTTATTTCTTCAATTACTTGTTGCGTTATATTCTCTCTTTCATGATCTCAGGTTAAATCTTCGGTCGAAAAATGGAAAAGTAAATTCATATGAATATATAACTATTTTCCTTGAGATATCCTTCTCAGTAGCAAACAAATGGTTTCCCGTCTTATATTCTAGCCAATGTCAAAGCTTTTAATAAAACTTCATAATTAGTGTTTGTATAAATTCTTCATTTCCAATGCAAACTTTGATTAGCGATAACTTGAAATCCACTTGTGCTCCAAATTTCATTTTTCTTTTAAAATAAAGCTCATGGAATTCTTCAAAAATTATGTAATCATGTATTTGTCTTCAAAATCTCGCCTTAATGGTTTAAATCGCCATTTAAGTATAAGTGTTCATTTGCTGAATTTTGGACAGTCAGCGGTCGTGTGTACGTATGCTTATCCATATTAGATTAAACCTGTGGTTTGGTATATTTTATCTTGTCTCAAAAGTAAAAGCTTGATGATTCTTCCATTTTTTCACCACATATGCAGTAACCTTATTTGGGAGATAAATGAACATATATATATTTTTGTTTTTATTAAAAAAACAAATGGTTTCCCGTCTGTAATTTCTAGCCAATGTCAAAGCTTTTAATAAAACTTCATAATTAGTGTTTGTATGAATTCTTCATTTCCAATGCAAACTTTGATTAGCGATAACTTGAAATCCACTTGTGCTCCAAATTTCATTTTTCTTTTAAAATAAAGCTCATGGATTTCTTCAAAAATTATGTAATCATGTATTTATCTTCAAAATCTCGCCTTAATGGCTTAAATCGCCATTTAAGTCTAAGTGTTCATTTGGTGAAAGAGTTTGGGTTATTTCTTCAATTACTTGTTGCGTTATATTCTCTCTTTCATGATCTCAGGTTAAATCTTCGGTCGAAAAATGGAAAAGTAAATTCATATGAATATATAACTATTTTCCTTGAGATATCCTTCTCAGTAGCAAACAAATGGTTTCCCGTCTTATATTCTAGCCAATGTCAAAGCTTTTAATAAAACTTCATAATTAGTGTTTGTATAAATTCTTCATTTCCAATGCAAACTTTGATTAGCGATAACTTGAAATCCACTTGTGCTCCAAATTTCATTTTTCTTTTAAAATAAAGCTCATGGAATTCTTCAAAAATTATGTAATCATGTATTTGTCTTCAAAATCTCGCCTTAATGGTTTAAATCGCCATTTAAGTATAAGTGTTCATTTGCTGAATTTTGGACAGTCAGCGGTCGTGTGTACGTATGCTTATCCATATTAGATTAAACCTGTGGTTTGGTATATTTTATCTTGTCTCAAAAGTAAAAGCTTGATGATTCTTCCATTTTTTCACCACATATGCAGTAACCTTATTTGGGAGATAAATGAACATATATATATTTTTGTTTTTATTAAAAAAACAAATGGTTTCCCGTCTGTAATTTCTAGCCAATATCAAAGCTTTTAATAAAACTTCATGATTAGTGTTTGTATGAATTCTTCATTTCCAATGCAAACTTTGATTAGCGATAACTTGAAATCCACTTGTGCTCCAAATTTCATTTTTCTTTTAAAATAAAGCTCATGGATTTCTTCAAAAATTATGTAATCATGTATTTATCTTCAAAATCTCGCCTTAATGGCTTAAATCGCCATTTAAGTCTAAGTGTTCATTTGCTGAATTTTGGACAGTCAGCGGTCGTGTGTACGTATGCTTATCCATATTAGATTAAACCTGTGGTTTGGTATATTTTATCTTGTCTCAAAAGTAAAAGCTTGATGATTCTTCCATTTTTCACCACATATGCAGTAACCTTATTTGGGAGATAAATGAACATATATATATTTTTGTTTTTATTAAAAAAACAAATGGTTTCCCGTCTGTAATTTCTAGCCAATGTCAAAGCTTTTAATAAAACTTCATAATTAGTGTTTGTATGAATTCTTCATTTCCAATGCAAACTTTGATTAGCGATAACTTGAAATCCACTTGTGCTCCAAATTTCATTTTTCTTTTAAAATAAAGCTCATGGATTTCTTCAAAAATTATGTAATCATGTATTTATCTTCAAAATCTCGCCTTAATGGCTTAAATCGCCATTTAAGTCTAAGTGTTCATTTGCTGAATTTTGGACAGTCAGCGGTCGTGTGTACGTATGCTTATCCATATTAGATTAAACCTGTGGTTTGGTATATTTTATCTTGTCTCAAAAGTAAAAGCTTGATGATTCTTCCATTTTTCACCACATATGCAGTAACCTTATTTGGGAGATAAATGAACATATATATATTTTTGTTTTTATTAAAAAAACAAATGGTTTCCCGTCTGTAATTTCTAGCCAATGTCAAAGCTTTTAATAAAACTTCATAATTAGTGTTTGTATGAATTCTTCATTTCCAATGCAAACTTTGATTAGCGATAACTTGAACTCCACTTGTGCTCCAAATTTCATTTTTCTTTTAAAATAAAGCTCATGGATTTCTTCAAAAATTATGTAATCATGTATTTGTCTTCAAAATCTCGCCTTAATGGTTTAAATCGCCATTTAAGTCTAAGTGTTCATTTGGTGAAAGAGTTTGGGTTATTTCTTCAATTACTTGTTGCGTTATATTCTCTCTTTCATGATCTCAGGTTAAATCTTCGGTCGAAAAATGGAAAAGTAAATTCATATGAATATATAACTATTTTCCTTGAGATATCCTTCTCAGTAGCAAACAAATGGTTTCCCGTCTTATATTCTAGCCAATGTCAAAGCTTTTAATAAAACTTCATAATTAGTGTTTGTATAAATTCTTCATTTCCAATGCAAACTTTGATTAGCGATAACTTGAAATCCACTTGTGCTCCAAATTTCATTTTTCTTTTAAAATAAAGCTCATGGAATTCTTCAAAAATTATGTAATCATGTATTTGTCTTCAAAATCTCGCCTTAATGGTTTAAATCGCCATTTAAGTATAAGTGTTCATTTGCTGAATTTTGGACAGTCAGCGGTCGTGTGTACGTATGCTTATCCATATTAGATTAAACCTGTGGTTTGGTATATTTTATCTTGTCTCAAAAGTAAAAGCTTGATGATTCTTCCATTTTTTCACCACATATGCAGTAACCTTATTTGGGAGATAAATGAACATATATATATTTTTGTTTTTATTAAAAAAACAAATGGTTTCCCGTCTGTAATTTCTAGCCAATATCAAAGCTTTTAATAAAACTTCATGATTAGTGTTTGTATGAATTCTTCATTTCCAATGCAAACTTTGATTAGCGATAACTTGAAATCCACTTGTGCTCCAAATTTCATTTTTCTTTTAAAATAAAGCTCATGGATTTCTTCAAAAATTATGTAATCATGTATTTATCTTCAAAATCTCGCCTTAATGGCTTAAATCGCCATTTAAGTCTAAGTGTTCATTTGCTGAATTTTGGACAGTCAGCGGTCGTGTGTACGTATGCTTATCCATATTAGATTAAACCTGTGGTTTGGTATATTTTATCTTGTCTCAAAAGTAAAAGCTTGATGATTCTTCCATTTTTCACCACATATGCAGTAACCTTATTTGGGAGATAAATGAACATATATATATTTTTGTTTTTATTAAAAAAACAAATGGTTTCCCGTCTGTAATTTCTAGCCAATGTCAAAGCTTTTAATAAAACTTCATAATTAGTGTTTGTATGAATTCTTCATTTCCAATGCAAACTTTGATTAGCGATAACTTGAAATCCACTTGTGCTCCAAATTTCATTTTTCTTTTAAAATAAAGCTCATGGATTTCTTCAAAAATTATGTAATCATGTATTTATCTTCAAAATCTCGCCTTAATGGCTTAAATCGCCATTTAAGTCTAAGTGTTCATTTGCTGAATTTTGGACAGTCAGCGGTCGTGTGTACGTATGCTTATCCATATTAGATTAAACCTGTGGTTTGGTATATTTTATCTTGTCTCAAAAGTAAAAGCTTGATGATTCTTCCATTTTTCACCACATATGCAGTAACCTTATTTGGGAGATAAATGAACATATATATATTTTTGTTTTTATTAAAAAAACAAATGGTTTCCCGTCTGTAATTTCTAGCCAATGTCAAAGCTTTTAATAAAACTTCATAATTAGTGTTTGTATGAATTCTTCATTTCCAATGCAAACTTTGATTAGCGATAACTTGAAATCCACTTGTGCTCCAAATTTCATTTTTCTTTTAAAATAAAGCTCATGGATTTCTTCAAAAATTATGTAATCATGTATTTGTCTTCAAAATCTCGCCTTAATGGTTTAAATCGCCATTTAAGTCTAAGTGTTCATTTGGTGAAAGAGTTTGGGTTATTTCTTCAATTACTTGTTGCGTTATATTCTCTCTTTCATGATCTCAGGTTAAATCTTCGGTCGAAAAATGGAAAAGTAAATTCATATGAATATATAACTATTTTCCTTGAGATATCCTTCTCAGTAGCAAACAAATGGTTTCCCGTCTTATATTCTAGCCAATGTCAAAGCTTTTAATAAAACTTCATAATTAGTGTTTGTATAAATTCTTCATTTCCAATGCAAACTTTGATTAGCGATAACTTGAAATCCACTTGTGCTCCAAATTTCATTTTTCTTTTAAAATAAAGCTCATGGAATTCTTCAAAAATTATGTAATCATGTATTTGTCTTCAAAATCTCGCCTTAATGGTTTAAATCGCCATTTAAGTATAAGTGTTCATTTGCTGAATTTTGGACAGTCAGCGGTCGTGTGTACGTATGCTTATCCATATTAGATTAAACCTGTGGTTTGGTATATTTTATCTTGTCTCAAAAGTAAAAGCTTGATGATTCTTCCATTTTTCACCACATATGCAGTAACCTTATTTGGGAGATAAATGAACATATATATATTTTTGTTTTTATTAAAAAAACAAATGGTTTCCCGTCTGTAATTTCTAGCCAATGTCAAAGCTTTTAATAAAACTTCATAATTAGTGTTTGTATGAATTCTTCATTTCCAATGCAAACTTTGATTAGCGATAACTTGAAATCCACTTGTGCTCCAAATTTCATTTTTCTTTTAAAATAAAGCTCATGGATTTCTTCAAAAATTATGTAATCATGTATTTATCTTCAAAATCTCGCCTTAATGGCTTAAATCGCCATTTAAGTCTAAGTGTTCATTTGCTGAATTTTGGACAGTCAGCGGTCGTGTGTACGTATGCTTATCCATATTAGATTAAACCTGTGGTTTGGTATATTTTATCTTGTCTCAAAAGTAAAAGCTTGATGATTCTTCCATTTTTCACCACATATGCAGTAACCTTATTTGGGAGATAAATGAACATATATATATTTTTGTTTTTATTAAAAAAACAAATGGTTTCCCGTCTGTAATTTCTAGCCAATGTCAAAGCTTTTAATAAAACTTCATAATTAGTGTTTGTATGAATTCTTCATTTCCAATGCAAACTTTGATTAGCGATAACTTGAAATCCACTTGTGCTCCAAATTTCATTTTTCTTTTAAAATAAAGCTCATGGATTTCTTCAAAAATTATGTAATCATGTATTTGTCTTCAAAATCTCGCCTTAATGGTTTAAATCGCCATTTAAGTCTAAGTGTTCATTTGGTGAAAGAGTTTGGGTTATTTCTTCAATTACTTGTTGCGTTATATTCTCTCTTTCATGATCTCAGGTTAAATCTTCGGTCGAAAAATGGAAAAGTAAATTCATATGAATATATAACTATTTTCCTTGAGATATCCTTCTCAGTAGCAAACAAATGGTTTCCCGTCTTATATTCTAGCCAATGTCAAAGCTTTTAATAAAACTTCATAATTAGTGTTTGTATAAATTCTTCATTTCCAATGCAAACTTTGATTAGCGATAACTTGAAATCCACTTGTGCTCCAAATTTCATTTTTCTTTTAAAATAAAGCTCATGGAATTCTTCAAAAATTATGTAATCATGTATTTGTCTTCAAAATCTCGCCTTAATGGTTTAAATCGCCATTTAAGTATAAGTGTTCATTTGCTGAATTTTGGACAGTCAGCGGTCGTGTGTACGTATGCTTATCCATATTAGATTAAACCTGTGGTTTGGTATATTTTATCTTGTCTCAAAAGTAAAAGCTTGATGATTCTTCCATTTTTTCACCACATATGCAGTAACCTTATTTGGGAGATAAATGAACATATATATATTTTTGTTTTTATTAAAAAAACAAATGGTTTCCCGTCTGTAATTTCTAGCCAATGTCAAAGCTTTTAATAAAACTTCATAATTAGTGTTTGTATGAATTCTTCATTTCCAATGCAAACTTTGATTAGCGATAACTTGAAATCCACTTGTGCTCCAAATTTCATTTTTCTTTTAAAATAAAGCTCATGGATTTCTTCAAAAATTATGTAATCATGTATTTATCTTCAAAATCTCGCCTTAATGGCTTAAATCGCCATTTAAGTCTAAGTGTTCATTTGCTGAATTTTGGACAGTCAGCGGTCGTGTGTACGTATGCTTATCCATATTAGATTAAACCTGTGGTTTGGTATATTTTATCTTGTCTCAAAAGTAAAAGCTTGATGATTCTTCCATTTTTCACCACATATGCAGTAACCTTATTTGGGAGATAAATGAACATATATATATTTTTGTTTTTATTAAAAAAACAAATGGTTTCCCGTCTGTAATTTCTAGCCAATGTCAAAGCTTTTAATAAAACTTCATAATTAGTGTTTGTATGAATTCTTCATTTCCAATGCAAACTTTGATTAGCGATAACTTGAAATCCACTTGTGCTCCAAATTTCATTTTTCTTTTAAAATAAAGCTCATGGATTTCTTCAAAAATTATGTAATCATGTATTTGTCTTCAAAATCTCGCCTTAATGGTTTAAATCGCCATTTAAGTCTAAGTGTTCATTTGGTGAAAGAGTTTGGGTTATTTCTTCAATTACTTGTTGCGTTATATTCTCTCTTTCATGATCTCAGGTTAAATCTTCGGTCGAAAAATGGAAAAGTAAATTCATATGAATATATAACTATTTTCCTTGAGATATCCTTCTCAGTAGCAAACAAATGGTTTCCCGTCTTATATTCTAGCCAATGTCAAAGCTTTTAATAAAACTTCATAATTAGTGTTTGTATAAATTCTTCATTTCCAATGCAAACTTTGATTAGCGATAACTTGAAATCCACTTGTGCTCCAAATTTCATTTTTCTTTTAAAATAAAGCTCATGGATTTCTTCAAAAATTATGTAATCATGTATTTATCTTCAAAATCTCGCCTTAATGGCTTAAATCGCCATTTAAGTCTAAGTGTTCATTTGGTGAAAGAGTTTGGGTTATTTCTTCAATTACTTGTTGCGTTATATTCTCTCTTTCATGATCTCAGGTTAAATCTTCGGTCGAAAAATGGAAAAGTAAATTCATATGAATATATAACTATTTTCCTTGAGATATCCTTCTCAGTAGCAAACAAATGGTTTCCCGTCTTATATTCTAGCCAATGTCAAAGCTTTTAATAAAACTTCATAATTAGTGTTTGTATAAATTCTTCATTTCCAATGCAAACTTTGATTAGCGATAACTTGAAATCCACTTGTGCTCCAAATTTCATTTTTCTTTTAAAATAAAGCTCATGGAATTCTTCAAAAATTATGTAATCATGTATTTGTCTTCAAAATCTCGCCTTAATGGTTTAAATCGCCATTTAAGTATAAGTGTTCATTTGCTGAATTTTGGACAGTCAGCGGTCGTGTGTACGTATGCTTATCCATATTAGATTAAACCTGTGGTTTGGTATATTTTATCTTGTCTCAAAAGTAAAAGCTTGATGATTCTTCCATTTTTTCACCACATATGCAGTAACCTTATTTGGGAGATAAATGAACATATATATATTTTTGTTTTTATTAAAAAAACAAATGGTTTCCCGTCTGTAATTTCTAGCCAATATCAAAGCTTTTAATAAAACTTCATGATTAGTGTTTGTATGAATTCTTCATTTCCAATGCAAACTTTGATTAGCGATAACTTGAAATCCACTTGTGCTCCAAATTTCATTTTTCTTTTAAAATAAAGCTCATGGATTTCTTCAAAAATTATGTAATCATGTATTTATCTTCAAAATCTCGCCTTAATGGCTTAAATCGCCATTTAAGTCTAAGTGTTCATTTGCTGAATTTTGGACAGTCAGCGGTCGTGTGTACGTATGCTTATCCATATTAGATTAAACCTGTGGTTTGGTATATTTTATCTTGTCTCAAAAGTAAAAGCTTGATGATTCTTCCATTTTTCACCACATATGCAGTAACCTTATTTGGGAGATAAATGAACATATATATATTTTTGTTTTTATTAAAAAAACAAATGGTTTCCCGTCTGTAATTTCTAGCCAATGTCAAAGCTTTTAATAAAACTTCATAATTAGTGTTTGTATGAATTCTTCATTTCCAATGCAAACTTTGATTAGCGATAACTTGAAATCCACTTGTGCTCCAAATTTCATTTTTCTTTTAAAATAAAGCTCATGGATTTCTTCAAAAATTATGTAATCATGTATTTATCTTCAAAATCTCGCCTTAATGGCTTAAATCGCCATTTAAGTCTAAGTGTTCATTTGCTGAATTTTGGACAGTCAGCGGTCGTGTGTACGTATGCTTATCCATATTAGATTAAACCTGTGGTTTGGTATATTTTATCTTGTCTCAAAAGTAAAAGCTTGATGATTCTTCCATTTTTCACCACATATGCAGTAACCTTATTTGGGAGATAAATGAACATATATATATTTTTGTTTTTATTAAAAAAACAAATGGTTTCCCGTCTGTAATTTCTAGCCAATGTCAAAGCTTTTAATAAAACTTCATAATTAGTGTTTGTATGAATTCTTCATTTCCAATGCAAACTTTGATTAGCGATAACTTGAAATCCACTTGTGCTCCAAATTTCATTTTTCTTTTAAAATAAAGCTCATGGATTTCTTCAAAAATTATGTAATCATGTATTTATCTTCAAAATCTCGCCTTAATGGCTTAAATCGCCATTTAAGTCTAAGTGTTCATTTGCTGAATTTTGGACAGTCAGCGGTCGTGTGTACGTATGCTTATCCATATTAGATTAAACCTGTGGTTTGGTATATTTTATCTTGTCTCAAAAGTAAAAGCTTGATGATTCTTCCATTTTTCACCACATATGCAGTAACCTTATTTGGGAGATAAATGAACATATATATATTTTTGTTTTTATTAAAAAAACAAATGGTTTCCCGTCTGTAATTTCTAGCCAATGTCAAAGCTTTTAATAAAACTTCATAATTAGTGTTTGTATGAATTCTTCATTTCCAATGCAAACTTTGATTAGCGATAACTTGAAATCCACTTGTGCTCCAAATTTCATTTTTCTTTTAAAATAAAGCTCATGGATTTCTTCAAAAATTATGTAATCATGTATTTGTCTTCAAAATCTCGCCTTAATGGTTTAAATCGCCATTTAAGTCTAAGTGTTCATTTGGTGAAAGAGTTTGGGTTATTTCTTCAATTACTTGTTGCGTTATATTCTCTCTTTCATGATCTCAGGTTAAATCTTCGGTCGAAAAATGGAAAAGTAAATTCATATGAATATATAACTATTTTCCTTGAGATATCCTTCTCAGTAGCAAACAAATGGTTTCCCGTCTTATATTCTAGCCAATGTCAAAGCTTTTAATAAAACTTCATAATTAGTGTTTGTATAAATTCTTCATTTCCAATGCAAACTTTGATTAGCGATAACTTGAAATCCACTTGTGCTCCAAATTTCATTTTTCTTTTAAAATAAAGCTCATGGAATTCTTCAAAAATTATGTAATCATGTATTTGTCTTCAAAATCTCGCCTTAATGGTTTAAATCGCCATTTAAGTATAAGTGTTCATTTGCTGAATTTTGGACAGTCAGCGGTCGTGTGTACGTATGCTTATCCATATTAGATTAAACCTGTGGTTTGGTATATTTTATCTTGTCTCAAAAGTAAAAGCTTGATGATTCTTCCATTTTTTCACCACATATGCAGTAACCTTATTTGGGAGATAAATGAACATATATATATTTTTGTTTTTATTAAAAAAACAAATGGTTTCCCGTCTGTAATTTCTAGCCAATGTCAAAGCTTTTAATAAAACTTCATAATTAGTGTTTGTATGAATTCTTCATTTCCAATGCAAACTTTGATTAGCGATAACTTGAAATCCACTTGTGCTCCAAATTTCATTTTTCTTTTAAAATAAAGCTCATGGATTTCTTCAAAAATTATGTAATCATGTATTTATCTTCAAAATCTCGCCTTAATGGCTTAAATCGCCATTTAAGTCTAAGTGTTCATTTGCTGAATTTTGGACAGTCAGCGGTCGTGTGTACGTATGCTTATCCATATTAGATTAAACCTGTGGTTTGGTATATTTTATCTTGTCTCAAAAGTAAAAGCTTGATGATTCTTCCATTTTTCACCACATATGCAGTAACCTTATTTGGGAGATAAATGAACATATATATATTTTTGTTTTTATTAAAAAAACAAATGGTTTCCCGTCTGTAATTTCTAGCCAATGTCAAAGCTTTTAATAAAACTTCATAATTAGTGTTTGTATGAATTCTTCATTTCCAATGCAAACTTTGATTAGCGATAACTTGAAATCCACTTGTGCTCCAAATTTCATTTTTCTTTTAAAATAAAGCTCATGGATTTCTTCAAAAATTATGTAATCATGTATTTGTCTTCAAAATCTCGCCTTAATGGTTTAAATCGCCATTTAAGTCTAAGTGTTCATTTGGTGAAAGAGTTTGGGTTATTTCTTCAATTACTTGTTGCGTTATATTCTCTCTTTCATGATCTCAGGTTAAATCTTCGGTCGAAAAATGGAAAAGTAAATTCATATGAATATATAACTATTTTCCTTGAGATATCCTTCTCAGTAGCAAACAAATGGTTTCCCGTCTTATATTCTAGCCAATGTCAAAGCTTTTAATAAAACTTCATAATTAGTGTTTGTATAAATTCTTCATTTCCAATGCAAACTTTGATTAGCGATAACTTGAAATCCACTTGTGCTCCAAATTTCATTTTTCTTTTAAAATAAAGCTCATGGATTTCTTCAAAAATTATGTAATCATGTATTTATCTTCAAAATCTCGCCTTAATGGCTTAAATCGCCATTTAAGTCTAAGTGTTCATTTGGTGAAAGAGTTTGGGTTATTTCTTCAATTACTTGTTGCGTTATATTCTCTCTTTCATGATCTCAGGTTAAATCTTCGGTCGAAAAATGGAAAAGTAAATTCATATGAATATATAACTATTTTCCTTGAGATATCCTTCTCAGTAGCAAACAAATGGTTTCCCGTCTTATATTCTAGCCAATGTCAAAGCTTTTAATAAAACTTCATAATTAGTGTTTGTATAAATTCTTCATTTCCAATGCAAACTTTGATTAGCGATAACTTGAAATCCACTTGTGCTCCAAATTTCATTTTTCTTTTAAAATAAAGCTCATGGAATTCTTCAAAAATTATGTAATCATGTATTTGTCTTCAAAATCTCGCCTTAATGGTTTAAATCGCCATTTAAGTATAAGTGTTCATTTGCTGAATTTTGGACAGTCAGCGGTCGTGTGTACGTATGCTTATCCATATTAGATTAAACCTGTGGTTTGGTATATTTTATCTTGTCTCAAAAGTAAAAGCTTGATGATTCTTCCATTTTTTCACCACATATGCAGTAACCTTATTTGGGAGATAAATGAACATATATATATTTTTGTTTTTATTAAAAAAACAAATGGTTTCCCGTCTGTAATTTCTAGCCAATATCAAAGCTTTTAATAAAACTTCATGATTAGTGTTTGTATGAATTCTTCATTTCCAATGCAAACTTTGATTAGCGATAACTTGAAATCCACTTGTGCTCCAAATTTCATTTTTCTTTTAAAATAAAGCTCATGGATTTCTTCAAAAATTATGTAATCATGTATTTATCTTCAAAATCTCGCCTTAATGGCTTAAATCGCCATTTAAGTCTAAGTGTTCATTTGCTGAATTTTGGACAGTCAGCGGTCGTGTGTACGTATGCTTATCCATATTAGATTAAACCTGTGGTTTGGTATATTTTATCTTGTCTCAAAAGTAAAAGCTTGATGATTCTTCCATTTTTCACCACATATGCAGTAACCTTATTTGGGAGATAAATGAACATATATATATTTTTGTTTTTATTAAAAAAACAAATGGTTTCCCGTCTGTAATTTCTAGCCAATGTCAAAGCTTTTAATAAAACTTCATAATTAGTGTTTGTATGAATTCTTCATTTCCAATGCAAACTTTGATTAGCGATAACTTGAAATCCACTTGTGCTCCAAATTTCATTTTTCTTTTAAAATAAAGCTCATGGATTTCTTCAAAAATTATGTAATCATGTATTTATCTTCAAAATCTCGCCTTAATGGCTTAAATCGCCATTTAAGTCTAAGTGTTCATTTGCTGAATTTTGGACAGTCAGCGGTCGTGTGTACGTATGCTTATCCATATTAGATTAAACCTGTGGTTTGGTATATTTTATCTTGTCTCAAAAGTAAAAGCTTGATGATTCTTCCATTTTTCACCACATATGCAGTAACCTTATTTGGGAGATAAATGAACATATATATATTTTTGTTTTTATTAAAAAAACAAATGGTTTCCCGTCTGTAATTTCTAGCCAATGTCAAAGCTTTTAATAAAACTTCATAATTAGTGTTTGTATGAATTCTTCATTTCCAATGCAAACTTTGATTAGCGATAACTTGAAATCCACTTGTGCTCCAAATTTCATTTTTCTTTTAAAATAAAGCTCATGGATTTCTTCAAAAATTATGTAATCATGTATTTGTCTTCAAAATCTCGCCTTAATGGTTTAAATCGCCATTTAAGTCTAAGTGTTCATTTGGTGAAAGAGTTTGGGTTATTTCTTCAATTACTTGTTGCGTTATATTCTCTCTTTCATGATCTCAGGTTAAATCTTCGGTCGAAAAATGGAAAAGTAAATTCATATGAATATATAACTATTTTCCTTGAGATATCCTTCTCAGTAGCAAACAAATGGTTTCCCGTCTTATATTCTAGCCAATGTCAAAGCTTTTAATAAAACTTCATAATTAGTGTTTGTATAAATTCTTCATTTCCAATGCAAACTTTGATTAGCGATAACTTGAAATCCACTTGTGCTCCAAATTTCATTTTTCTTTTAAAATAAAGCTCATGGAATTCTTCAAAAATTATGTAATCATGTATTTGTCTTCAAAATCTCGCCTTAATGGTTTAAATCGCCATTTAAGTATAAGTGTTCATTTGCTGAATTTTGGACAGTCAGCGGTCGTGTGTACGTATGCTTATCCATATTAGATTAAACCTGTGGTTTGGTATATTTTATCTTGTCTCAAAAGTAAAAGCTTGATGATTCTTCCATTTTTTCACCACATATGCAGTAACCTTATTTGGGAGATAAATGAACATATATATATTTTTGTTTTTATTAAAAAAACAAATGGTTTCCCGTCTGTAATTTCTAGCCAATGTCAAAGCTTTTAATAAAACTTCATAATTAGTGTTTGTATGAATTCTTCATTTCCAATGCAAACTTTGATTAGCGATAACTTGAAATCCACTTGTGCTCCAAATTTCATTTTTCTTTTAAAATAAAGCTCATGGATTTCTTCAAAAATTATGTAATCATGTATTTATCTTCAAAATCTCGCCTTAATGGCTTAAATCGCCATTTAAGTCTAAGTGTTCATTTGGTGAAAGAGTTTGGGTTATTTCTTCAATTACTTGTTGCGTTATATTCTCTCTTTCATGATCTCAGGTTAAATCTTCGGTCGAAAAATGGAAAAGTAAATTCATATGAATATATAACTATTTTCCTTGAGATATCCTTCTCAGTAGCAAACAAATGGTTTCCCGTCTGTAATTTCTAGCCAATGTCAAAGCTTTTAATAAAACTTCATAATTAGTGTTTGTATAAATTCTTCATTTCCAATGCAAACTTTGATTAGCGATAACTTGAAATCCACTTGTGCTCCAAATTTCATTTTTCTTTTAAAATAAAGCTCATGGAATTCTTCAAAAATTATGTAATCATGTATTTGTCTTCAAAATCTCGCCTTAATGGTTTAAATCGCCATTTAAGTATAAGTGTTCATTTGCTGAATTTTGGACAGTCAGCGGTCGTGTGTACGTATGCTTATCCATATTAGATTAAACCTGTGGTTTGGTATATTTTATCTTGTCTCAAAAGTAAAAGCTTGATGATTCTTCCATTTTTTCACCACATATGCAGTAACCTTATTTGGGAGATAAATGAACATATATATATTTTTGTTTTTATTAAAAAAACAAATGGTTTCCCGTCTGTAATTTCTAGCCAATATCAAAGCTTTTAATAAAACTTCATGATTAGTGTTTGTATGAATTCTTCATTTCCAATGCAAACTTTGATTAGCGATAACTTGAAATCCACTTGTGCTCCAAATTTCATTTTTCTTTTAAAATAAAGCTCATGGATTTCTTCAAAAATTATGTAATCATGTATTTATCTTCAAAATCTCGCCTTAATGGCTTAAATCGCCATTTAAGTCTAAGTGTTCATTTGCTGAATTTTGGACAGTCAGCGGTCGTGTGTACGTATGCTTATCCATATTAGATTAAACCTGTGGTTTGGTATATTTTATCTTGTCTCAAAAGTAAAAGCTTGATGATTCTTCCATTTTTCACCACATATGCAGTAACCTTATTTGGGAGATAAATGAACATATATATATTTTTGTTTTTATTAAAAAAACAAATGGTTTCCCGTCTGTAATTTCTAGCCAATGTCAAAGCTTTTAATAAAACTTCATAATTAGTGTTTGTATGAATTCTTCATTTCCAATGCAAACTTTGATTAGCGATAACTTGAAATCCACTTGTGCTCCAAATTTCATTTTTCTTTTAAAATAAAGCTCATGGATTTCTTCAAAAATTATGTAATCATGTATTTATCTTCAAAATCTCGCCTTAATGGCTTAAATCGCCATTTAAGTCTAAGTGTTCATTTGCTGAATTTTGGACAGTCAGCGGTCGTGTGTACGTATGCTTATCCATATTAGATTAAACCTGTGGTTTGGTATATTTTATCTTGTCTCAAAAGTAAAAGCTTGATGATTCTTCCATTTTTCACCACATATGCAGTAACCTTATTTGGGAGATAAATGAACATATATATATTTTTGTTTTTATTAAAAAAACAAATGGTTTCCCGTCTGTAATTTCTAGCCAATGTCAAAGCTTTTAATAAAACTTCATAATTAGTGTTTGTATGAATTCTTCATTTCCAATGCAAACTTTGATTAGCGATAACTTGAAATCCACTTGTGCTCCAAATTTCATTTTTCTTTTAAAATAAAGCTCATGGATTTCTTCAAAAATTATGTAATCATGTATTTATCTTCAAAATCTCGCCTTAATGGCTTAAATCGCCATTTAAGTCTAAGTGTTCATTTGCTGAATTTTGGACAGTCAGCGGTCGTGTGTACGTATGCTTATCCATATTAGATTAAACCTGTGGTTTGGTATATTTTATCTTGTCTCAAAAGTAAAAGCTTGATGATTCTTCCATTTTTCACCACATATGCAGTAACCTTATTTGGGAGATAAATGAACATATATATATTTTTGTTTTTATTAAAAAAACAAATGGTTTCCCGTCTGTAATTTCTAGCCAATGTCAAAGCTTTTAATAAAACTTCATAATTAGTGTTTGTATGAATTCTTCATTTCCAATGCAAACTTTGATTAGCGATAACTTGAAATCCACTTGTGCTCCAAATTTCATTTTTCTTTTAAAATAAAGCTCATGGATTTCTTCAAAAATTATGTAATCATGTATTTGTCTTCAAAATCTCGCCTTAATGGTTTAAATCGCCATTTAAGTCTAAGTGTTCATTTGGTGAAAGAGTTTGGGTTATTTCTTCAATTACTTGTTGCGTTATATTCTCTCTTTCATGATCTCAGGTTAAATCTTCGGTCGAAAAATGGAAAAGTAAATTCATATGAATATATAACTATTTTCCTTGAGATATCCTTCTCAGTAGCAAACAAATGGTTTCCCGTCTTATATTCTAGCCAATGTCAAAGCTTTTAATAAAACTTCATAATTAGTGTTTGTATAAATTCTTCATTTCCAATGCAAACTTTGATTAGCGATAACTTGAAATCCACTTGTGCTCCAAATTTCATTTTTCTTTTAAAATAAAGCTCATGGAATTCTTCAAAAATTATGTAATCATGTATTTGTCTTCAAAATCTCGCCTTAATGGTTTAAATCGCCATTTAAGTATAAGTGTTCATTTGCTGAATTTTGGACAGTCAGCGGTCGTGTGTACGTATGCTTATCCATATTAGATTAAACCTGTGGTTTGGTATATTTTATCTTGTCTCAAAAGTAAAAGCTTGATGATTCTTCCATTTTTCACCACATATGCAGTAACCTTATTTGGGAGATAAATGAACATATATATATTTTTGTTTTTATTAAAAAAACAAATGGTTTCCCGTCTGTAATTTCTAGCCAATGTCAAAGCTTTTAATAAAACTTCATAATTAGTGTTTGTATGAATTCTTCATTTCCAATGCAAACTTTGATTAGCGATAACTTGAAATCCACTTGTGCTCCAAATTTCATTTTTCTTTTAAAATAAAGCTCATGGATTTCTTCAAAAATTATGTAATCATGTATTTATCTTCAAAATCTCGCCTTAATGGCTTAAATCGCCATTTAAGTCTAAGTGTTCATTTGCTGAATTTTGGACAGTCAGCGGTCGTGTGTACGTATGCTTATCCATATTAGATTAAACCTGTGGTTTGGTATATTTTATCTTGTCTCAAAAGTAAAAGCTTGATGATTCTTCCATTTTTCACCACATATGCAGTAACCTTATTTGGGAGATAAATGAACATATATATATTTTTGTTTTTATTAAAAAAACAAATGGTTTCCCGTCTGTAATTTCTAGCCAATGTCAAAGCTTTTAATAAAACTTCATAATTAGTGTTTGTATGAATTCTTCATTTCCAATGCAAACTTTGATTAGCGATAACTTGAAATCCACTTGTGCTCCAAATTTCATTTTTCTTTTAAAATAAAGCTCATGGATTTCTTCAAAAATTATGTAATCATGTATTTGTCTTCAAAATCTCGCCTTAATGGTTTAAATCGCCATTTAAGTCTAAGTGTTCATTTGGTGAAAGAGTTTGGGTTATTTCTTCAATTACTTGTTGCGTTATATTCTCTCTTTCATGATCTCAGGTTAAATCTTCGGTCGAAAAATGGAAAAGTAAATTCATATGAATATATAACTATTTTCCTTGAGATATCCTTCTCAGTAGCAAACAAATGGTTTCCCGTCTTATATTCTAGCCAATGTCAAAGCTTTTAATAAAACTTCATAATTAGTGTTTGTATAAATTCTTCATTTCCAATGCAAACTTTGATTAGCGATAACTTGAAATCCACTTGTGCTCCAAATTTCATTTTTCTTTTAAAATAAAGCTCATGGAATTCTTCAAAAATTATGTAATCATGTATTTGTCTTCAAAATCTCGCCTTAATGGTTTAAATCGCCATTTAAGTATAAGTGTTCATTTGCTGAATTTTGGACAGTCAGCGGTCGTGTGTACGTATGCTTATCCATATTAGATTAAACCTGTGGTTTGGTATATTTTATCTTGTCTCAAAAGTAAAAGCTTGATGATTCTTCCATTTTTTCACCACATATGCAGTAACCTTATTTGGGAGATAAATGAACATATATATATTTTTGTTTTTATTAAAAAAACAAATGGTTTCCCGTCTGTAATTTCTAGCCAATGTCAAAGCTTTTAATAAAACTTCATAATTAGTGTTTGTATGAATTCTTCATTTCCAATGCAAACTTTGATTAGCGATAACTTGAAATCCACTTGTGCTCCAAATTTCATTTTTCTTTTAAAATAAAGCTCATGGATTTCTTCAAAAATTATGTAATCATGTATTTATCTTCAAAATCTCGCCTTAATGGCTTAAATCGCCATTTAAGTCTAAGTGTTCATTTGGTGAAAGAGTTTGGGTTATTTCTTCAATTACTTGTTGCGTTATATTCTCTCTTTCATGATCTCAGGTTAAATCTTCGGTCGAAAAATGGAAAAGTAAATTCATATGAATATATAACTATTTTCCTTGAGATATCCTTCTCAGTAGCAAACAAATGGTTTCCCGTCTGTAATTTCTAGCCAATGTCAAAGCTTTTAATAAAACTTCATAATTAGTGTTTGTATAAATTCTTCATTTCCAATGCAAACTTTGATTAGCGATAACTTGAAATCCACTTGTGCTCCAAATTTCATTTTTCTTTTAAAATAAAGCTCATGGAATTCTTCAAAAATTATGTAATCATGTATTTGTCTTCAAAATCTCGCCTTAATGGTTTAAATCGCCATTTAAGTATAAGTGTTCATTTGCTGAATTTTGGACAGTCAGCGGTCGTGTGTACGTATGCTTATCCATATTAGATTAAACCTGTGGTTTGGTATATTTTATCTTGTCTCAAAAGTAAAAGCTTGATGATTCTTCCATTTTTTCACCACATATGCAGTAACCTTATTTGGGAGATAAATGAACATATATATATTTTTGTTTTTATTAAAAAAACAAATGGTTTCCCGTCTGTAATTTCTAGCTAATATCAAAGCTTTTAATAAAACTTCATGATTAGTGTTTGTATGAATTCTTCATTTCCAATGCAAACTTTGATTAGCGATAACTTGAAATCCACTTGTGCTCCAAATTTCATTTTTCTTTTAAAATAAAGCTCATGGATTTCTTCAAAAATTATGTAATCATGTATTTATCTTCAAAATCTCGCCTTAATGGCTTAAATCGCCATTTAAGTCTAAGTGTTCATTTGCTGAATTTTGGACAGTCAGCGGTCGTGTGTACGTATGCTTATCCATATTAGATTAAACCTGTGGTTTGGTATATTTTATCTTGTCTCAAAAGTAAAAGCTTGATGATTCTTCCATTTTTCACCACATATGCAGTAACCTTATTTGGGAGATAAATGAACATATATATATTTTTGTTTTTATTAAAAAAACAAATGGTTTCCCGTCTGTAATTTCTAGCCAATGTCAAAGCTTTTAATAAAACTTCATAATTAGTGTTTGTATGAATTCTTCATTTCCAATGCAAACTTTGATTAGCGATAACTTGAAATCCACTTGTGCTCCAAATTTCATTTTTCTTTTAAAATAAAGCTCATGGATTTCTTCAAAAATTATGTAATCATGTATTTATCTTCAAAATCTCGCCTTAATGGCTTAAATCGCCATTTAAGTCTAAGTGTTCATTTGCTGAATTTTGGACAGTCAGCGGTCGTGTGTACGTATGCTTATCCATATTAGATTAAACCTGTGGTTTGGTATATTTTATCTTGTCTCAAAAGTAAAAGCTTGATGATTCTTCCATTTTTCACCACATATGCAGTAACCTTATTTGGGAGATAAATGAACATATATATATTTTTGTTTTTATTAAAAAAACAAATGGTTTCCCGTCTGTAATTTCTAGCCAATGTCAAAGCTTTTAATAAAACTTCATAATTAGTGTTTGTATGAATTCTTCATTTCCAATGCAAACTTTGATTAGCGATAACTTGAAATCCACTTGTGCTCCAAATTTCATTTTTCTTTTAAAATAAAGCTCATGGATTTCTTCAAAAATTATGTAATCATGTATTTGTCTTCAAAATCTCGCCTTAATGGTTTAAATCGCCATTTAAGTCTAAGTGTTCATTTGGTGAAAGAGTTTGGGTTATTTCTTCAATTACTTGTTGCGTTATATTCTCTCTTTCATGATCTCAGGTTAAATCTTCGGTCGAAAAATGGAAAAGTAAATTCATATGAATATATAACTATTTTCCTTGAGATATCCTTCTCAGTAGCAAACAAATGGTTTCCCGTCTTATATTCTAGCCAATGTCAAAGCTTTTAATAAAACTTCATAATTAGTGTTTGTATAAATTCTTCATTTCCAATGCAAACTTTGATTAGCGATAACTTGAAATCCACTTGTGCTCCAAATTTCATTTTTCTTTTAAAATAAAGCTCATGGAATTCTTCAAAAATTATGTAATCATGTATTTGTCTTCAAAATCTCGCCTTAATGGTTTAAATCGCCATTTAAGTATAAGTGTTCATTTGCTGAATTTTGGACAGTCAGCGGTCGTGTGTACGTATGCTTATCCATATTAGATTAAACCTGTGGTTTGGTATATTTTATCTTGTCTCAAAAGTAAAAGCTTGATGATTCTTCCATTTTTTCACCACATATGCAGTAACCTTATTTGGGAGATAAATGAACATATATATATTTTTGTTTTTATTAAAAAAACAAATGGTTTCCCGTCTGTAATTTCTAGCCAATATCAAAGCTTTTAATAAAACTTCATGATTAGTGTTTGTATGAATTCTTCATTTCCAATGCAAACTTTGATTAGCGATAACTTGAAATCCACTTGTGCTCCAAATTTCATTTTTCTTTTAAAATAAAGCTCATGGATTTCTTCAAAAATTATGTAATCATGTATTTATCTTCAAAATCTCGCCTTAATGGCTTAAATCGCCATTTAAGTCTAAGTGTTCATTTGCTGAATTTTGGACAGTCAGCGGTCGTGTGTACGTATGCTTATCCATATTAGATTAAACCTGTGGTTTGGTATATTTTATCTTGTCTCAAAAGTAAAAGCTTGATGATTCTTCCATTTTTCACCACATATGCAGTAACCTTATTTGGGAGATAAATGAACATATATATATTTTTGTTTTTATTAAAAAAACAAATGGTTTCCCGTCTGTAATTTCTAGCCAATGTCAAAGCTTTTAATAAAACTTCATAATTAGTGTTTGTATGAATTCTTCATTTCCAATGCAAACTTTGATTAGCGATAACTTGAAATCCACTTGTGCTCCAAATTTCATTTTTCTTTTAAAATAAAGCTCATGGATTTCTTCAAAAATTATGTAATCATGTATTTATCTTCAAAATCTCGCCTTAATGGCTTAAATCGCCATTTAAGTCTAAGTGTTCATTTGCTGAATTTTGGACAGTCAGCGGTCGTGTGTACGTATGCTTATCCATATTAGATTAAACCTGTGGTTTGGTATATTTTATCTTGTCTCAAAAGTAAAAGCTTGATGATTCTTCCATTTTTCACCACATATGCAGTAACCTTATTTGGGAGATAAATGAACATATATATATTTTTGTTTTTATTAAAAAAACAAATGGTTTCCCGTCTGTAATTTCTAGCCAATGTCAAAGCTTTTAATAAAACTTCATAATTAGTGTTTGTATGAATTCTTCATTTCCAATGCAAACTTTGATTAGCGATAACTTGAAATCCACTTGTGCTCCAAATTTCATTTTTCTTTTAAAATAAAGCTCATGGATTTCTTCAAAAATTATGTAATCATGTATTTGTCTTCAAAATCTCGCCTTAATGGTTTAAATCGCCATTTAAGTCTAAGTGTTCATTTGGTGAAAGAGTTTGGGTTATTTCTTCAATTACTTGTTGCGTTATATTCTCTCTTTCATGATCTCAGGTTAAATCTTCGGTCGAAAAATGGAAAAGTAAATTCATATGAATATATAACTATTTTCCTTGAGATATCCTTCTCAGTAGCAAACAAATGGTTTCCCGTCTTATATTCTAGCCAATGTCAAAGCTTTTAATAAAACTTCATAATTAGTGTTTGTATAAATTCTTCATTTCCAATGCAAACTTTGATTAGCGATAACTTGAAATCC
This sequence comes from Lytechinus pictus, assembly GCF_037042905.1. Lineage (NCBI taxonomy): Eukaryota > Metazoa > Echinodermata > Echinoidea > Temnopleuroida > Toxopneustidae > Lytechinus > Lytechinus pictus. The sequence goes on along the minus strand of NW_026974209.1, from coordinate 34,294 downwards.
ACTTGTGCTCCAAATTTCATTTTTCTTTTAAAATAAAGCTCATGGATTTCTTCAAAAATTATGTAATCATGTATTTATCTTCAAAATCTCGCCTTAATGGCTTAAATCGCCATTTAAGTCTAAGTGTTCATTTGGTGAAAGAGTTTGGGTTATTTCTTCAATTACTTGTTGCGTTATATTCTCTCTTTCATGATCTCAGGTTAAATCTTCGGTCGAAAAATGGAAAAGTAAATTCATATGAATATATAACTATTTTCCTTGAGATATCCTTCTCAGTAGCAAACAAATGGTTTCCCGTCTTATATTCTAGCCAATGTCAAAGCTTTTAATAAAACTTCATAATTAGTGTTTGTATAAATTCTTCATTTCCAATGCAAACTTTGATTAGCGATAACTTGAAATCCACTTGTGCTCCAAATTTCATTTTTCTTTTAAAATAAAGCTCATGGAATTCTTCAAAAATTATGTAATCATGTATTTGTCTTCAAAATCTCGCCTTAATGGTTTAAATCGCCATTTAAGTATAAGTGTTCATTTGCTGAATTTTGGACAGTCAGCGGTCGTGTGTACGTATGCTTATCCATATTAGATTAAACCTGTGGTTTGGTATATTTTATCTTGTCTCAAAAGTAAAAGCTTGATGATTCTTCCATTTTTTCACCACATATGCAGTAACCTTATTTGGGAGATAAATGAACATATATATATTTTTGTTTTTATTAAAAAAACAAATGGTTTCCCGTCTGTAATTTCTAGCCAATATCAAAGCTTTTAATAAAACTTCATGATTAGTGTTTGTATGAATTCTTCATTTCCAATGCAAACTTTGATTAGCGATAACTTGAAATCCACTTGTGCTCCAAATTTCATTTTTCTTTTAAAATAAAGCTCATGGATTTCTTCAAAAATTATGTAATCATGTATTTATCTTCAAAATCTCGCCTTAATGGCTTAAATCGCCATTTAAGTCTAAGTGTTCATTTGCTGAATTTTGGACAGTCAGCGGTCGTGTGTACGTATGCTTATCCATATTAGATTAAACCTGTGGTTTGGTATATTTTATCTTGTCTCAAAAGTAAAAGCTTGATGATTCTTCCATTTTTCACCACATATGCAGTAACCTTATTTGGGAGATAAATGAACATATATATATTTTTGTTTTTATTAAAAAAACAAATGGTTTCCCGTCTGTAATTTCTAGCCAATGTCAAAGCTTTTAATAAAACTTCATAATTAGTGTTTGTATGAATTCTTCATTTCCAATGCAAACTTTGATTAGCGATAACTTGAAATCCACTTGTGCTCCAAATTTCATTTTTCTTTTAAAATAAAGCTCATGGATTTCTTCAAAAATTATGTAATCATGTATTTATCTTCAAAATCTCGCCTTAATGGCTTAAATCGCCATTTAAGTCTAAGTGTTCATTTGGTGAAAGAGTTTGGGTTATTTCTTCAATTACTTGTTGCGTTATATTCTCTCTTTCATGATCTCAGGTTAAATCTTCGGTCGAAAAATGGAAAAGTAAATTCATATGAATATATAACTATTTTCCTTGAGATATCCTTCTCAGTAGCAAACAAATGGTTTCCCGTCTTATATTCTAGCCAATGTCAAAGCTTTTAATAAAACTTCATAATTAGTGTTTGTATAAATTCTTCATTTCCAATGCAAACTTTGATTAGCGATAACTTGAAATCCACTTGTGCTCCAAATTTCATTTTTCTTTTAAAATAAAGCTCATGGAATTCTTCAAAAATTATGTAATCATGTATTTGTCTTCAAAATCTCGCCTTAATGGTTTAAATCGCCATTTAAGTATAAGTGTTCATTTGCTGAATTTTGGACAGTCAGCGGTCGTGTGTACGTATGCTTATCCATATTAGATTAAACCTGTGGTTTGGTATATTTTATCTTGTCTCAAAAGTAAAAGCTTGATGATTCTTCCATTTTTTCACCACATATGCAGTAACCTTATTTGGGAGATAAATGAACATATATATATTTTTGTTTTTATTAAAAAAACAAATGGTTTCCCGTCTGTAATTTCTAGCCAATGTCAAAGCTTTTAATAAAACTTCATAATTAGTGTTTGTATGAATTCTTCATTTCCAATGCAAACTTTGATTAGCGATAACTTGAAATCCACTTGTGCTCCAAATTTCATTTTTCTTTTAAAATAAAGCTCATGGATTTCTTCAAAAATTATGTAATCATGTATTTATCTTCAAAATCTCGCCTTAATGGCTTAAATCGCCATTTAAGTCTAAGTGTTCATTTGGTGAAAGAGTTTGGGTTATTTCTTCAATTACTTGTTGCGTTATATTCTCTCTTTCATGATCTCAGGTTAAATCTTCGGTCGAAAAATGGAAAAGTAAATTCATATGAATATATAACTATTTTCCTTGAGATATCCTTCTCAGTAGCAAACAAATGGTTTCCCGTCTTATATTCTAGCCAATGTCAAAGCTTTTAATAAAACTTCATAATTAGTGTTTGTATAAATTCTTCATTTCCAATGCAAACTTTGATTAGCGATAACTTGAAATCCACTTGTGCTCCAAATTTCATTTTTCTTTTAAAATAAAGCTCATGGAATTCTTCAAAAATTATGTAATCATGTATTTGTCTTCAAAATCTCGCCTTAATGGTTTAAATCGCCATTTAAGTATAAGTGTTCATTTGCTGAATTTTGGACAGTCAGCGGTCGTGTGTACGTATGCTTATCCATATTAGATTAAACCTGTGGTTTGGTATATTTTATCTTGTCTCAAAAGTAAAAGCTTGATGATTCTTCCATTTTTTCACCACATATGCAGTAACCTTATTTGGGAGATAAATGAACATATATATATTTTTGTTTTTATTAAAAAAACAAATGGTTTCCCGTCTGTAATTTCTAGCCAATGTCAAAGCTTTTAATAAAACTTCATAATTAGTGTTTGTATGAATTCTTCATTTCCAATGCAAACTTTGATTAGCGATAACTTGAAATCCACTTGTGCTCCAAATTTCATTTTTCTTTTAAAATAAAGCTCATGGATTTCTTCAAAAATTATGTAATCATGTATTTATCTTCAAAATCTCGCCTTAATGGCTTAAATCGCCATTTAAGTCTAAGTGTTCATTTGGTGAAAGAGTTTGGGTTATTTCTTCAATTACTTGTTGCGTTATATTCTCTCTTTCATGATCTCAGGTTAAATCTTCGGTCGAAAAATGGAAAAGTAAATTCATATGAATATATAACTATTTTCCTTGAGATATCCTTCTCAGTAGCAAACAAATGGTTTCCCGTCTTATATTCTAGCCAATGTCAAAGCTTTTAATAAAACTTCATAATTAGTGTTTGTATAAATTCTTCATTTCCAATGCAAACTTTGATTAGCGATAACTTGAAATCCACTTGTGCTCCAAATTTCATTTTTCTTTTAAAATAAAGCTCATGGAATTCTTCAAAAATTATGTAATCATGTATTTGTCTTCAAAATCTCGCCTTAATGGTTTAAATCGCCATTTAAGTATAAGTGTTCATTTGCTGAATTTTGGACAGTCAGCGGTCGTGTGTACGTATGCTTATCCATATTAGATTAAACCTGTGGTTTGGTATATTTTATCTTGTCTCAAAAGTAAAAGCTTGATGATTCTTCCATTTTTTCACCACATATGCAGTAACCTTATTTGGGAGATAAATGAACATATATATATTTTTGTTTTTATTAAAAAAACAAATGGTTTCCCGTCTGTAATTTCTAGCCAATGTCAAAGCTTTTAATAAAACTTCATAATTAGTGTTTGTATGAATTCTTCATTTCCAATGCAAACTTTGATTAGCGATAACTTGAAATCCACTTGTGCTCCAAATTTCATTTTTCTTTTAAAATAAAGCTCATGGATTTCTTCAAAAATTATGTAATCATGTATTTATCTTCAAAATCTCGCCTTAATGGCTTAAATCGCCATTTAAGTCTAAGTGTTCATTTGGTGAAAGAGTTTGGGTTATTTCTTCAATTACTTGTTGCGTTATATTCTCTCTTTCATGATCTCAGGTTAAATCTTCGGTCGAAAAATGGAAAAGTAAATTCATATGAATATATAACTATTTTCCTTGAGATATCCTTCTCAGTAGCAAACAAATGGTTTCCCGTCTTATATTCTAGCCAATGTCAAAGCTTTTAATAAAACTTCATAATTAGTGTTTGTATAAATTCTTCATTTCCAATGCAAACTTTGATTAGCGATAACTTGAAATCCACTTGTGCTCCAAATTTCATTTTTCTTTTAAAATAAAGCTCATGGAATTCTTCAAAAATTATGTAATCATGTATTTGTCTTCAAAATCTCGCCTTAATGGTTTAAATCGCCATTTAAGTATAAGTGTTCATTTGCTGAATTTTGGACAGTCAGCGGTCGTGTGTACGTATGCTTATCCATATTAGATTAAACCTGTGGTTTGGTATATTTTATCTTGTCTCAAAAGTAAAAGCTTGATGATTCTTCCATTTTTTCACCACATATGCAGTAACCTTATTTGGGAGATAAATGAACATATATATATTTTTGTTTTTATTAAAAAAACAAATGGTTTCCCGTCTGTAATTTCTAGCCAATGTCAAAGCTTTTAATAAAACTTCATAATTAGTGTTTGTATGAATTCTTCATTTCCAATGCAAACTTTGATTAGCGATAACTTGAAATCCACTTGTGCTCCAAATTTCATTTTTCTTTTAAAATAAAGCTCATGGATTTCTTCAAAAATTATGTAATCATGTATTTATCTTCAAAATCTCGCCTTAATGGCTTAAATCGCCATTTAAGTCTAAGTGTTCATTTGGTGAAAGAGTTTGGGTTATTTCTTCAATTACTTGTTGCGTTATATTCTCTCTTTCATGATCTCAGGTTAAATCTTCGGTCGAAAAATGGAAAAGTAAATTCATATGAATATATAACTATTTTCCTTGAGATATCCTTCTCAGTAGCAAACAAATGGTTTCCCGTCTTATATTCTAGCCAATGTCAAAGCTTTTAATAAAACTTCATAATTAGTGTTTGTATAAATTCTTCATTTCCAATGCAAACTTTGATTAGCGATAACTTGAAATCCACTTGTGCTCCAAATTTCATTTTTCTTTTAAAATAAAGCTCATGGAATTCTTCAAAAATTATGTAATCATGTATTTGTCTTCAAAATCTCGCCTTAATGGTTTAAATCGCCATTTAAGTATAAGTGTTCATTTGCTGAATTTTGGACAGTCAGCGGTCGTGTGTACGTATGCTTATCCATATTAGATTAAACCTGTGGTTTGGTATATTTTATCTTGTCTCAAAAGTAAAAGCTTGATGATTCTTCCATTTTTTCACCACATATGCAGTAACCTTATTTGGGAGATAAATGAACATATATATATTTTTGTTTTTATTAAAAAAACAAATGGTTTCCCGTCTGTAATTTCTAGCCAATGTCAAAGCTTTTAATAAAACTTCATAATTAGTGTTTGTATGAATTCTTCATTTCCAATGCAAACTTTGATTAGCGATAACTTGAAATCCACTTGTGCTCCAAATTTCATTTTTCTTTTAAAATAAAGCTCATGGATTTCTTCAAAAATTATGTAATCATGTATTTATCTTCAAAATCTCGCCTTAATGGCTTAAATCGCCATTTAAGTCTAAGTGTTCATTTGGTGAAAGAGTTTGGGTTATTTCTTCAATTACTTGTTGCGTTATATTCTCTCTTTCATGATCTCAGGTTAAATCTTCGGTCGAAAAATGGAAAAGTAAATTCATATGAATATATAACTATTTTCCTTGAGATATCCTTCTCAGTAGCAAACAAATGGTTTCCCGTCTTATATTCTAGCCAATGTCAAAGCTTTTAATAAAACTTCATAATTAGTGTTTGTATAAATTCTTCATTTCCAATGCAAACTTTGATTAGCGATAACTTGAAATCCACTTGTGCTCCAAATTTCATTTTTCTTTTAAAATAAAGCTCATGGAATTCTTCAAAAATTATGTAATCATGTATTTGTCTTCAAAATCTCGCCTTAATGGTTTAAATCGCCATTTAAGTATAAGTGTTCATTTGCTGAATTTTGGACAGTCAGCGGTCGTGTGTACGTATGCTTATCCATATTAGATTAAACCTGTGGTTTGGTATATTTTATCTTGTCTCAAAAGTAAAAGCTTGATGATTCTTCCATTTTTTCACCACATATGCAGTAACCTTATTTGGGAGATAAATGAACATATATATATTTTTGTTTTTATTAAAAAAACAAATGGTTTCCCGTCTGTAATTTCTAGCCAATGTCAAAGCTTTTAATAAAACTTCATAATTAGTGTTTGTATGAATTCTTCATTTCCAATGCAAACTTTGATTAGCGATAACTTGAAATCCACTTGTGCTCCAAATTTCATTTTTCTTTTAAAATAAAGCTCATGGATTTCTTCAAAAATTATGTAATCATGTATTTATCTTCAAAATCTCGCCTTAATGGCTTAAATCGCCATTTAAGTCTAAGTGTTCATTTGGTGAAAGAGTTTGGGTTATTTCTTCAATTACTTGTTGCGTTATATTCTCTCTTTCATGATCTCAGGTTAAATCTTCGGTCGAAAAATGGAAAAGTAAATTCATATGAATATATAACTATTTTCCTTGAGATATCCTTCTCAGTAGCAAACAAATGGTTTCCCGTCTTATATTCTAGCCAATGTCAAAGCTTTTAATAAAACTTCATAATTAGTGTTTGTATAAATTCTTCATTTCCAATGCAAACTTTGATTAGCGATAACTTGAAATCCACTTGTGCTCCAAATTTCATTTTTCTTTTAAAATAAAGCTCATGGAATTCTTCAAAAATTATGTAATCATGTATTTGTCTTCAAAATCTCGCCTTAATGGTTTAAATCGCCATTTAAGTATAAGTGTTCATTTGCTGAATTTTGGACAGTCAGCGGTCGTGTGTACGTATGCTTATCCATATTAGATTAAACCTGTGGTTTGGTATATTTTATCTTGTCTCAAAAGTAAAAGCTTGATGATTCTTCCATTTTTTCACCACATATGCAGTAACCTTATTTGGGAGATAAATGAACATATATATATTTTTGTTTTTATTAAAAAAACAAATGGTTTCCCGTCTGTAATTTCTAGCCAATGTCAAAGCTTTTAATAAAACTTCATAATTAGTGTTTGTATGAATTCTTCATTTCCAATGCAAACTTTGATTAGCGATAACTTGAAATCCACTTGTGCTCCAAATTTCATTTTTCTTTTAAAATAAAGCTCATGGATTTCTTCAAAAATTATGTAATCATGTATTTATCTTCAAAATCTCGCCTTAATGGCTTAAATCGCCATTTAAGTCTAAGTGTTCATTTGGTGAAAGAGTTTGGGTTATTTCTTCAATTACTTGTTGCGTTATATTCTCTCTTTCATGATCTCAGGTTAAATCTTCGGTCGAAAAATGGAAAAGTAAATTCATATGAATATATAACTATTTTCCTTGAGATATCCTTCTCAGTAGCAAACAAATGGTTTCCCGTCTTATATTCTAGCCAATGTCAAAGCTTTTAATAAAACTTCATAATTAGTGTTTGTATAAATTCTTCATTTCCAATGCAAACTTTGATTAGCGATAACTTGAAATCCACTTGTGCTCCAAATTTCATTTTTCTTTTAAAATAAAGCTCATGGAATTCTTCAAAAATTATGTAATCATGTATTTGTCTTCAAAATCTCGCCTTAATGGTTTAAATCGCCATTTAAGTATAAGTGTTCATTTGCTGAATTTTGGACAGTCAGCGGTCGTGTGTACGTATGCTTATCCATATTAGATTAAACCTGTGGTTTGGTATATTTTATCTTGTCTCAAAAGTAAAAGCTTGATGATTCTTCCATTTTTTCACCACATATGCAGTAACCTTATTTGGGAGATAAATGAACATATATATATTTTTGTTTTTATTAAAAAAACAAATGGTTTCCCGTCTGTAATTTCTAGCCAATGTCAAAGCTTTTAATAAAACTTCATAATTAGTGTTTGTATGAATTCTTCATTTCCAATGCAAACTTTGATTAGCGATAACTTGAAATCCACTTGTGCTCCAAATTTCATTTTTCTTTTAAAATAAAGCTCATGGATTTCTTCAAAAATTATGTAATCATGTATTTATCTTCAAAATCTCGCCTTAATGGCTTAAATCGCCATTTAAGTCTAAGTGTTCATTTGGTGAAAGAGTTTGGGTTATTTCTTCAATTACTTGTTGCGTTATATTCTCTCTTTCATGATCTCAGGTTAAATCTTCGGTCGAAAAATGGAAAAGTAAATTCATATGAATATATAACTATTTTCCTTGAGATATCCTTCTCAGTAGCAAACAAATGGTTTCCCGTCTTATATTCTAGCCAATGTCAAAGCTTTTAATAAAACTTCATAATTAGTGTTTGTATAAATTCTTCATTTCCAATGCAAACTTTGATTAGCGATAACTTGAAATCCACTTGTGCTCCAAATTTCATTTTTCTTTTAAAATAAAGCTCATGGAATTCTTCAAAAATTATGTAATCATGTATTTGTCTTCAAAATCTCGCCTTAATGGTTTAAATCGCCATTTAAGTATAAGTGTTCATTTGCTGAATTTTGGACAGTCAGCGGTCGTGTGTACGTATGCTTATCCATATTAGATTAAACCTGTGGTTTGGTATATTTTATCTTGTCTCAAAAGTAAAAGCTTGATGATTCTTCCATTTTTTCACCACATATGCAGTAACCTTATTTGGGAGATAAATGAACATATATATATTTTTGTTTTTATTAAAAAAACAAATGGTTTCCCGTCTGTAATTTCTAGCCAATGTCAAAGCTTTTAATAAAACTTCATAATTAGTGTTTGTATGAATTCTTCATTTCCAATGCAAACTTTGATTAGCGATAACTTGAAATCCACTTGTGCTCCAAATTTCATTTTTCTTTTAAAATAAAGCTCATGGATTTCTTCAAAAATTATGTAATCATGTATTTATCTTCAAAATCTCGCCTTAATGGCTTAAATCGCCATTTAAGTCTAAGTGTTCATTTGGTGAAAGAGTTTGGGTTATTTCTTCAATTACTTGTTGCGTTATATTCTCTCTTTCATGATCTCAGGTTAAATCTTCGGTCGAAAAATGGAAAAGTAAATTCATATGAATATATAACTATTTTCCTTGAGATATCCTTCTCAGTAGCAAACAAATGGTTTCCCGTCTTATATTCTAGCCAATGTCAAAGCTTTTAATAAAACTTCATAATTAGTGTTTGTATAAATTCTTCATTTCCAATGCAAACTTTGATTAGCGATAACTTGAAATCCACTTGTGCTCCAAATTTCATTTTTCTTTTAAAATAAAGCTCATGGAATTCTTCAAAAATTATGTAATCATGTATTTGTCTTCAAAATCTCGCCTTAATGGTTTAAATCGCCATTTAAGTATAAGTGTTCATTTGCTGAATTTTGGACAGTCAGCGGTCGTGTGTACGTATGCTTATCCATATTAGATTAAACCTGTGGTTTGGTATATTTTATCTTGTCTCAAAAGTAAAAGCTTGATGATTCTTCCATTTTTTCACCACATATGCAGTAACCTTATTTGGGAGATAAATGAACATATATATATTTTTGTTTTTATTAAAAAAACAAATGGTTTCCCGTCTGTAATTTCTAGCCAATGTCAAAGCTTTTAATAAAACTTCATAATTAGTGTTTGTATGAATTCTTCATTTCCAATGCAAACTTTGATTAGCGATAACTTGAAATCCACTTGTGCTCCAAATTTCATTTTTCTTTTAAAATAAAGCTCATGGATTTCTTCAAAAATTATGTAATCATGTATTTATCTTCAAAATCTCGCCTTAATGGCTTAAATCGCCATTTAAGTCTAAGTGTTCATTTGGTGAAAGAGTTTGGGTTATTTCTTCAATTACTTGTTGCGTTATATTCTCTCTTTCATGATCTCAGGTTAAATCTTCGGTCGAAAAATGGAAAAGTAAATTCATATGAATATATAACTATTTTCCTTGAGATATCCTTCTCAGTAGCAAACAAATGGTTTCCCGTCTTATATTCTAGCCAATGTCAAAGCTTTTAATAAAACTTCATAATTAGTGTTTGTATAAATTCTTCATTTCCAATGCAAACTTTGATTAGCGATAACTTGAAATCCACTTGTGCTCCAAATTTCATTTTTCTTTTAAAATAAAGCTCATGGAATTCTTCAAAAATTATGTAATCATGTATTTGTCTTCAAAATCTCGCCTTAATGGTTTAAATCGCCATTTAAGTATAAGTGTTCATTTGCTGAATTTTGGACAGTCAGCGGTCGTGTGTACGTATGCTTATCCATATTAGATTAAACCTGTGGTTTGGTATATTTTATCTTGTCTCAAAAGTAAAAGCTTGATGATTCTTCCATTTTTTCACCACATATGCAGTAACCTTATTTGGGAGATAAATGAACATATATATATTTTTGTTTTTATTAAAAAAACAAATGGTTTCCCGTCTGTAATTTCTAGCCAATGTCAAAGCTTTTAATAAAACTTCATAATTAGTGTTTGTATGAATTCTTCATTTCCAATGCAAACTTTGATTAGCGATAACTTGAAATCCACTTGTGCTCCAAATTTCATTTTTCTTTTAAAATAAAGCTCATGGATTTCTTCAAAAATTATGTAATCATGTATTTATCTTCAAAATCTCGCCTTAATGGCTTAAATCGCCATTTAAGTCTAAGTGTTCATTTGGTGAAAGAGTTTGGGTTATTTCTTCAATTACTTGTTGCGTTATATTCTCTCTTTCATGATCTCAGGTTAAATCTTCGGTCGAAAAATGGAAAAGTAAATTCATATGAATATATAACTATTTTCCTTGAGATATCCTTCTCAGTAGCAAACAAATGGTTTCCCGTCTTATATTCTAGCCAATGTCAAAGCTTTTAATAAAACTTCATAATTAGTGTTTGTATAAATTCTTCATTTCCAATGCAAACTTTGATTAGCGATAACTTGAAATCCACTTGTGCTCCAAATTTCATTTTTCTTTTAAAATAAAGCTCATGGAATTCTTCAAAAATTATGTAATCATGTATTTGTCTTCAAAATCTCGCCTTAATGGTTTAAATCGCCATTTAAGTATAAGTGTTCATTTGCTGAATTTTGGACAGTCAGCGGTCGTGTGTACGTATGCTTATCCATATTAGATTAAACCTGTGGTTTGGTATATTTTATCTTGTCTCAAAAGTAAAAGCTTGATGATTCTTCCATTTTTTCACCACATATGCAGTAACCTTATTTGGGAGATAAATGAACATATATATATTTTTGTTTTTATTAAAAAAACAAATGGTTTCCCGTCTGTAATTTCTAGCCAATGTCAAAGCTTTTAATAAAACTTCATAATTAGTGTTTGTATGAATTCTTCATTTCCAATGCAAACTTTGATTAGCGATAACTTGAAATCCACTTGTGCTCCAAATTTCATTTTTCTTTTAAAATAAAGCTCATGGATTTCTTCAAAAATTATGTAATCATGTATTTATCTTCAAAATCTCGCCTTAATGGCTTAAATCGCCATTTAAGTCTAAGTGTTCATTTGGTGAAAGAGTTTGGGTTATTTCTTCAATTACTTGTTGCGTTATATTCTCTCTTTCATGATCTCAGGTTAAATCTTCGGTCGAAAAATGGAAAAGTAAATTCATATGAATATATAACTATTTTCCTTGAGATATCCTTCTCAGTAGCAAACAAATGGTTTCCCGTCTTATATTCTAGCCAATGTCAAAGCTTTTAATAAAACTTCATAATTAGTGTTTGTATAAATTCTTCATTTCCAATGCAAACTTTGATTAGCGATAACTTGAAATCCACTTGTGCTCCAAATTTCATTTTTCTTTTAAAATAAAGCTCATGGAATTCTTCAAAAATTATGTAATCATGTATTTGTCTTCAAAATCTCGCCTTAATGGTTTAAATCGCCATTTAAGTATAAGTGTTCATTTGCTGAATTTTGGACAGTCAGCGGTCGTGTGTACGTATGCTTATCCATATTAGATTAAACCTGTGGTTTGGTATATTTTATCTTGTCTCAAAAGTAAAAGCTTGATGATTCTTCCATTTTTTCACCACATATGCAGTAACCTTATTTGGGAGATAAATGAACATATATATATTTTTGTTTTTATTAAAAAAACAAATGGTTTCCCGTCTGTAATTTCTAGCCAATGTCAAAGCTTTTAATAAAACTTCATAATTAGTGTTTGTATGAATTCTTCATTTCCAATGCAAACTTTGATTAGCGATAACTTGAAATCCACTTGTGCTCCAAATTTCATTTTTCTTTTAAAATAAAGCTCATGGATTTCTTCAAAAATTATGTAATCATGTATTTATCTTCAAAATCTCGCCTTAATGGCTTAAATCGCCATTTAAGTCTAAGTGTTCATTTGGTGAAAGAGTTTGGGTTATTTCTTCAATTACTTGTTGCGTTATATTCTCTCTTTCATGATCTCAGGTTAAATCTTCGGTCGAAAAATGGAAAAGTAAATTCATATGAATATATAACTATTTTCCTTGAGATATCCTTCTCAGTAGCAAACAAATGGTTTCCCGTCTTATATTCTAGCCAATGTCAAAGCTTTTAATAAAACTTCATAATTAGTGTTTGTATAAATTCTTCATTTCCAATGCAAACTTTGATTAGCGATAACTTGAAATCCACTTGTGCTCCAAATTTCATTTTTCTTTTAAAATAAAGCTCATGGAATTCTTCAAAAATTATGTAATCATGTATTTGTCTTCAAAATCTCGCCTTAATGGTTTAAATCGCCATTTAAGTATAAGTGTTCATTTGCTGAATTTTGGACAGTCAGCGGTCGTGTGTACGTATGCTTATCCATATTAGATTAAACCTGTGGTTTGGTATATTTTATCTTGTCTCAAAAGTAAAAGCTTGATGATTCTTCCATTTTTTCACCACATATGCAGTAACCTTATTTGGGAGATAAATGAACATATATATATTTTTGTTTTTATTAAAAAAACAAATGGTTTCCCGTCTGTAATTTCTAGCCAATGTCAAAGCTTTTAATAAAACTTCATAATTAGTGTTTGTATGAATTCTTCATTTCCAATGCAAACTTTGATTAGCGATAACTTGAAATCCACTTGTGCTCCAAATTTCATTTTTCTTTTAAAATAAAGCTCATGGATTTCTTCAAAAATTATGTAATCATGTATTTATCTTCAAAATCTCGCCTTAATGGCTTAAATCGCCATTTAAGTCTAAGTGTTCATTTGGTGAAAGAGTTTGGGTTATTTCTTCAATTACTTGTTGCGTTATATTCTCTCTTTCATGATCTCAGGTTAAATCTTCGGTCGAAAAATGGAAAAGTAAATTCATATGAATATATAACTATTTTCCTTGAGATATCCTTCTCAGTAGCAAACAAATGGTTTCCCGTCTTATATTCTAGCCAATGTCAAAGCTTTTAATAAAACTTCATAATTAGTGTTTGTATAAATTCTTCATTTCCAATGCAAACTTTGATTAGCGATAACTTGAAATCCACTTGTGCTCCAAATTTCATTTTTCTTTTAAAATAAAGCTCATGGAATTCTTCAAAAATTATGTAATCATGTATTTGTCTTCAAAATCTCGCCTTAATGGTTTAAATCGCCATTTAAGTATAAGTGTTCATTTGCTGAATTTTGGACAGTCAGCGGTCGTGTGTACGTATGCTTATCCATATTAGATTAAACCTGTGGTTTGGTATATTTTATCTTGTCTCAAAAGTAAAAGCTTGATGATTCTTCCATTTTTTCATATGCAGTAACCTTATTTGGGAGATAAATGAACATATATATATTTTTGTTTTTATTAAAAAAACAAATGGTTTCCCGTCTGTAATTTCTAGCCAATGTCAAAGCTTTTAATAAAACTTCATAATTAGTGTTTGTATGAATTCTTCATTTCCAATGCAAACTTTGATTAGCGATAACTTGAAATCCACTTGTGCTCCAAATTTCATTTTTCTTTTAAAATAAAGCTCATGGATTTCTTCAAAAATTATGTAATCATGTATTTATCTTCAAAATCTCGCCTTAATGGCTTAAATCGCCATTTAAGTCTAAGTGTTCATTTGGTGAAAGAGTTTGGGTTATTTCTTCAATTACTTGTTGCGTTATATTCTCTCTTTCATGATCTCAGGTTAAATCTTCGGTCGAAAAATGGAAAAGTAAATTCATATGAATATATAACTATTTTCCTTGAGATATCCTTCTCAGTAGCAAACAAATGGTTTCCCGTCTTATATTCTAGCCAATGTCAAAGCTTTTAATAAAACTTCATAATTAGTGTTTGTATAAATTCTTCATTTCCAATGCAAACTTTGATTAGCGATAACTTGAAATCCACTTGTGCTCCAAATTTCATTTTTCTTTTAAAATAAAGCTCATGGAATTCTTCAAAAATTATGTAATCATGTATTTGTCTTCAAAATCTCGCCTTAATGGTTTAAATCGCCATTTAAGTATAAGTGTTCATTTGCTGAATTTTGGACAGTCAGCGGTCGTGTGTACGTATGCTTATCCATATTAGATTAAACCTGTGGTTTGGTATATTTTATCTTGTCTCAAAAGTAAAAGCTTGATGATTCTTCCATTTTTTCACCACATATGCAGTAACCTTATTTGGGAGATAAATGAACATATATATATTTTTGTTTTTATTAAAAAAACAAATGGTTTCCCGTCTGTAATTTCTAGCCAATGTCAAAGCTTTTAATAAAACTTCATAATTAGTGTTTGTATGAATTCTTCATTTCCAATGCAAACTTTGATTAGCGATAACTTGAAATCCACTTGTGCTCCAAATTTCATTTTTCTTTTAAAATAAAGCTCATGGATTTCTTCAAAAATTATGTAATCATGTATTTATCTTCAAAATCTCGCCTTAATGGCTTAAATCGCCATTTAAGTCTAAGTGTTCATTTGGTGAAAGAGTTTGGGTTATTTCTTCAATTACTTGTTGCGTTATATTCTCTCTTTCATGATCTCAGGTTAAATCTTCGGTCGAAAAATGGAAAAGTAAATTCATATGAATATATAACTATTTTCCTTGAGATATCCTTCTCAGTAGCAAACAAATGGTTTCCCGTCTTATATTCTAGCCAATGTCAAAGCTTTTAATAAAACTTCATAATTAGTGTTTGTATAAATTCTTCATTTCCAATGCAAACTTTGATTAGCGATAACTTGAAATCCACTTGTGCTCCAAATTTCATTTTTCTTTTAAAATAAAGCTCATGGAATTCTTCAAAAATTATGTAATCATGTATTTGTCTTCAAAATCTCGCCTTAATGGTTTAAATCGCCATTTAAGTATAAGTGTTCATTTGCTGAATTTTGGACAGTCAGCGGTCGTGTGTACGTATGCTTATCCATATTAGATTAAACCTGTGGTTTGGTATATTTTATCTTGTCTCAAAAGTAAAAGCTTGATGATTCTTCCATTTTTTCACCACATATGCAGTAACCTTATTTGGGAGATAAATGAACATATATATATTTTTGTTTTTATTAAAAAAACAAATGGTTTCCCGTCTGTAATTTCTAGCCAATGTCAAAGCTTTTAATAAAACTTCATAATTAGTGTTTGTATGAATTCTTCATTTCCAATGCAAACTTTGATTAGCGATAACTTGAAATCCACTTGTGCTCCAAATTTCATTTTTCTTTTAAAATAAAGCTCATGGATTTCTTCAAAAATTATGTAATCATGTATTTATCTTCAAAATCTCGCCTTAATGGCTTAAATCGCCATTTAAGTCTAAGTGTTCATTTGGTGAAAGAGTTTGGGTTATTTCTTCAATTACTTGTTGCGTTATATTCTCTCTTTCATGATCTCAGGTTAAATCTTCGGTCGAAAAATGGAAAAGTAAATTCATATGAATATATAACTATTTTCCTTGAGATATCCTTCTCAGTAGCAAACAAATGGTTTCCCGTCTTATATTCTAGCCAATGTCAAAGCTTTTAATAAAACTTCATAATTAGTGTTTGTATAAATTCTTCATTTCCAATGCAAACTTTGATTAGCGATAACTTGAAATCCACTTGTGCTCCAAATTTCATTTTTCTTTTAAAATAAAGCTCATGGAATTCTTCAAAAATTATGTAATCATGTATTTGTCTTCAAAATCTCGCCTTAATGGTTTAAATCGCCATTTAAGTATAAGTGTTCATTTGCTGAATTTTGGACAGTCAGCGGTCGTGTGTACGTATGCTTATCCATATTAGATTAAACCTGTGGTTTGGTATATTTTATCTTGTCTCAAAAGTAAAAGCTTGATGATTCTTCCATTTTTTCACCACATATGCAGTAACCTTATTTGGGAGATAAATGAACATATATATATTTTTGTTTTTATTAAAAAAACAAATGGTTTCCCGTCTGTAATTTCTAGCCAATGTCAAAGCTTTTAATAAAACTTCATAATTAGTGTTTGTATGAATTCTTCATTTCCAATGCAAACTTTGATTAGCGATAACTTGAAATCCACTTGTGCTCCAAATTTCATTTTTCTTTTAAAATAAAGCTCATGGATTTCTTCAAAAATTATGTAATCATGTATTTATCTTCAAAATCTCGCCTTAATGGCTTAAATCGCCATTTAAGTCTAAGTGTTCATTTGGTGAAAGAGTTTGGGTTATTTCTTCAATTACTTGTTGCGTTATATTCTCTCTTTCATGATCTCAGGTTAAATCTTCGGTCGAAAAATGGAAAAGTAAATTCATATGAATATATAACTATTTTCCTTGAGATATCCTTCTCAGTAGCAAACAAATGGTTTCCCGTCTTATATTCTAGCCAATGTCAAAGCTTTTAATAAAACTTCATAATTAGTGTTTGTATAAATTCTTCATTTCCAATGCAAACTTTGATTAGCGATAACTTGAAATCCACTTGTGCTCCAAATTTCATTTTTCTTTTAAAATAAAGCTCATGGAATTCTTCAAAAATTATGTAATCATGTATTTGTCTTCAAAATCTCGCCTTAATGGTTTAAATCGCCATTTAAGTATAAGTGTTCATTTGCTGAATTTTGGACAGTCAGCGGTCGTGTGTACGTATGCTTATCCATATTAGATTAAACCTGTGGTTTGGTATATTTTATCTTGTCTCAAAAGTAAAAGCTTGATGATTCTTCCATTTTTTCACCACATATGCAGTAACCTTATTTGGGAGATAAATGAACATATATATATTTTTGTTTTTATTAAAAAAACAAATGGTTTCCCGTCTGTAATTTCTAGCCAATGTCAAAGCTTTTAATAAAACTTCATAATTAGTGTTTGTATGAATTCTTCATTTCCAATGCAAACTTTGATTAGCGATAACTTGAAATCCACTTGTGCTCCAAATTTCATTTTTCTTTTAAAATAAAGCTCATGGATTTCTTCAAAAATTATGTAATCATGTATTTATCTTCAAAATCTCGCCTTAATGGCTTAAATCGCCATTTAAGTCTAAGTGTTCATTTGGTGAAAGAGTTTGGGTTATTTCTTCAATTACTTGTTGCGTTATATTCTCTCTTTCATGATCTCAGGTTAAATCTTCGGTCGAAAAATGGAAAAGTAAATTCATATGAATATATAACTATTTTCCTTGAGATATCCTTCTCAGTAGCAAACAAATGGTTTCCCGTCTTATATTCTAGCCAATGTCAAAGCTTTTAATAAAACTTCATAATTAGTGTTTGTATAAATTCTTCATTTCCAATGCAAACTTTGATTAGCGATAACTTGAAATCCACTTGTGCTCCAAATTTCATTTTTCTTTTAAAATAAAGCTCATGGAATTCTTCAAAAATTATGTAATCATGTATTTGTCTTCAAAATCTCGCCTTAATGGTTTAAATCGCCATTTAAGTATAAGTGTTCATTTGCTGAATTTTGGACAGTCAGCGGTCGTGTGTACGTATGCTTATCCATATTAGATTAAACCTGTGGTTTGGTATATTTTATCTTGTCTCAAAAGTAAAAGCTTGATGATTCTTCCATTTTTTCACCACATATGCAGTAACCTTATTTGGGAGATAAATGAACATATATATATTTTTGTTTTTATTAAAAAAACAAATGGTTTCCCGTCTGTAATTTCTAGCCAATGTCAAAGCTTTTAATAAAACTTCATAATTAGTGTTTGTATGAATTCTTCATTTCCAATGCAAACTTTGATTAGCGATAACTTGAAATCCACTTGTGCTCCAAATTTCATTTTTCTTTTAAAATAAAGCTCATGGATTTCTTCAAAAATTATGTAATCATGTATTTATCTTCAAAATCTCGCCTTAATGGCTTAAATCGCCATTTAAGTCTAAGTGTTCATTTGGTGAAAGAGTTTGGGTTATTTCTTCAATTACTTGTTGCGTTATATTCTCTCTTTCATGATCTCAGGTTAAATCTTCGGTCGAAAAATGGAAAAGTAAATTCATATGAATATATAACTATTTTCCTTGAGATATCCTTCTCAGTAGCAAACAAATGGTTTCCCGTCTTATATTCTAGCCAATGTCAAAGCTTTTAATAAAACTTCATAATTAGTGTTTGTATAAATTCTTCATTTCCAATGCAAACTTTGATTAGCGATAACTTGAAATCCACTTGTGCTCCAAATTTCATTTTTCTTTTAAAATAAAGCTCATGGAATTCTTCAAAAATTATGTAATCATGTATTTGTCTTCAAAATCTCGCCTTAATGGTTTAAATCGCCATTTAAGTATAAGTGTTCATTTGCTGAATTTTGGACAGTCAGCGGTCGTGTGTACGTATGCTTATCCATATTAGATTAAACCTGTGGTTTGGTATATTTTATCTTGTCTCAAAAGTAAAAGCTTGATGATTCTTCCATTTTTTCACCACATATGCAGTAACCTTATTTGGGAGATAAATGAACATATATATTTTTGTTTTTATTAAAAAAACAAATGGTTTCCCGTCTGTAATTTCTAGCCAATGTCAAAGCTTTTAATAAAACTTCATAATTAGTGTTTGTATGAATTCTTCATTTCCAATGCAAACTTTGATTAGCGATAACTTGAAATCCACTTGTGCTCCAAATTTCATTTTTCTTTTAAAATAAAGCTCATGGATTTCTTCAAAAATTATGTAATCATGTATTTATCTTCAAAATCTCGCCTTAATGGCTTAAATCGCCATTTAAGTCTAAGTGTTCATTTGGTGAAAGAGTTTGGGTTATTTCTTCAATTACTTGTTGCGTTATATTCTCTCTTTCATGATCTCAGGTTAAATCTTCGGTCGAAAAATGGAAAAGTAAATTCATATGAATATATAACTATTTTCCTTGAGATATCCTTCTCAGTAGCAAACAAATGGTTTCCCGTCTTATATTCTAGCCAATGTCAAAGCTTTTAATAAAACTTCATAATTAGTGTTTGTATAAATTCTTCATTTCCAATGCAAACTTTGATTAGCGATAACTTGAAATCCACTTGTGCTCCAAATTTCATTTTTCTTTTAAAATAAAGCTCATGGAATTCTTCAAAAATTATGTAATCATGTATTTGTCTTCAAAATCTCGCCTTAATGGTTTAAATCGCCATTTAAGTATAAGTGTTCATTTGCTGAATTTTGGACAGTCAGCGGTCGTGTGTACGTATGCTTATCCATATT
The DNA here is from genome assembly GCF_037042905.1 of Lytechinus pictus. Lineage (NCBI taxonomy): Eukaryota > Metazoa > Echinodermata > Echinoidea > Temnopleuroida > Toxopneustidae > Lytechinus > Lytechinus pictus. Next base: position 14,569 of record NW_026974209.1, on the reverse strand, counting down.
AGATTAAACCTGTGGTTTGGTATATTTTATCTTGTCTCAAAAGTAAAAGCTTGATGATTCTTCCATTTTTTCACCACATATGCAGTAACCTTATTTGGGAGATAAATGAACATATATATATTTTTGTTTTTATTAAAAAAACAAATGGTTTCCCGTCTGTAATTTCTAGCCAATGTCAAAGCTTTTAATAAAACTTCATAATTAGTGTTTGTATGAATTCTTCATTTCCAATGCAAACTTTGATTAGCGATAACTTGAAATCCACTTGTGCTCCAAATTTCATTTTTCTTTTAAAATAAAGCTCATGGATTTCTTCAAAAATTATGTAATCATGTATTTATCTTCAAAATCTCGCCTTAATGGCTTAAATCGCCATTTAAGTCTAAGTGTTCATTTGGTGAAAGAGTTTGGGTTATTTCTTCAATTACTTGTTGCGTTATATTCTCTCTTTCATGATCTCAGGTTAAATCTTCGGTCGAAAAATGGAAAAGTAAATTCATATGAATATATAACTATTTTCCTTGAGATATCCTTCTCAGTAGCAAACAAATGGTTTCCCGTCTTATATTCTAGCCAATGTCAAAGCTTTTAATAAAACTTCATAATTAGTGTTTGTATAAATTCTTCATTTCCAATGCAAACTTTGATTAGCGATAACTTGAAATCCACTTGTGCTCCAAATTTCATTTTTCTTTTAAAATAAAGCTCATGGAATTCTTCAAAAATTATGTAATCATGTATTTGTCTTCAAAATCTCGCCTTAATGGTTTAAATCGCCATTTAAGTATAAGTGTTCATTTGCTGAATTTTGGACAGTCAGCGGTCGTGTGTACGTATGCTTATCCATATTAGATTAAACCTGTGGTTTGGTATATTTTATCTTGTCTCAAAAGTAAAAGCTTGATGATTCTTCCATTTTTTCACCACATATGCAGTAACCTTATTTGGGAGATAAATGAACATATATATATTTTTGTTTTTATTAAAAAAACAAATGGTTTCCCGTCTGTAATTTCTAGCCAATGTCAAAGCTTTTAATAAAACTTCATAATTAGTGTTTGTATGAATTCTTCATTTCCAATGCAAACTTTGATTAGCGATAACTTGAAATCCACTTGTGCTCCAAATTTCATTTTTCTTTTAAAATAAAGCTCATGGATTTCTTCAAAAATTATGTAATCATGTATTTATCTTCAAAATCTCGCCTTAATGGCTTAAATCGCCATTTAAGTCTAAGTGTTCATTTGGTGAAAGAGTTTGGGTTATTTCTTCAATTACTTGTTGCGTTATATTCTCTCTTTCATGATCTCAGGTTAAATCTTCGGTCGAAAAATGGAAAAGTAAATTCATATGAATATATAACTATTTTCCTTGAGATATCCTTCTCAGTAGCAAACAAATGGTTTCCCGTCTTATATTCTAGCCAATGTCAAAGCTTTTAATAAAACTTCATAATTAGTGTTTGTATAAATTCTTCATTTCCAATGCAAACTTTGATTAGCGATAACTTGAAATCCACTTGTGCTCCAAATTTCATTTTTCTTTTAAAATAAAGCTCATGGAATTCTTCAAAAATTATGTAATCATGTATTTGTCTTCAAAATCTCGCCTTAATGGTTTAAATCGCCATTTAAGTATAAGTGTTCATTTGCTGAATTTTGGACAGTCAGCGGTCGTGTGTACGTATGCTTATCCATATTAGATTAAACCTGTGGTTTGGTATATTTTATCTTGTCTCAAAAGTAAAAGCTTGATGATTCTTCCATTTTTTCACCACATATGCAGTAACCTTATTTGGGAGATAAATGAACATATATATATTTTTGTTTTTATTAAAAAAACAAATGGTTTCCCGTCTGTAATTTCTAGCCAATGTCAAAGCTTTTAATAAAACTTCATAATTAGTGTTTGTATGAATTCTTCATTTCCAATGCAAACTTTGATTAGCGATAACTTGAAATCCACTTGTGCTCCAAATTTCATTTTTCTTTTAAAATAAAGCTCATGGATTTCTTCAAAAATTATGTAATCATGTATTTATCTTCAAAATCTCGCCTTAATGGCTTAAATCGCCATTTAAGTCTAAGTGTTCATTTGGTGAAAGAGTTTGGGTTATTTCTTCAATTACTTGTTGCGTTATATTCTCTCTTTCATGATCTCAGGTTAAATCTTCGGTCGAAAAATGGAAAAGTAAATTCATATGAATATATAACTATTTTCCTTGAGATATCCTTCTCAGTAGCAAACAAATGGTTTCCCGTCTTATATTCTAGCCAATGTCAAAGCTTTTAATAAAACTTCATAATTAGTGTTTGTATAAATTCTTCATTTCCAATGCAAACTTTGATTAGCGATAACTTGAAATCCACTTGTGCTCCAAATTTCATTTTTCTTTTAAAATAAAGCTCATGGAATTCTTCAAAAATTATGTAATCATGTATTTGTCTTCAAAATCTCGCCTTAATGGTTTAAATCGCCATTTAAGTATAAGTGTTCATTTGCTGAATTTTGGACAGTCAGCGGTCGTGTGTACGTATGCTTATCCATATTAGATTAAACCTGTGGTTTGGTATATTTTATCTTGTCTCAAAAGTAAAAGCTTGATGATTCTTCCATTTTTTCACCACATATGCAGTAACCTTATTTGGGAGATAAATGAACATATATATATTTTTGTTTTTATTAAAAAAACAAATGGTTTCCCGTCTGTAATTTCTAGCCAATGTCAAAGCTTTTAATAAAACTTCATAATTAGTGTTTGTATGAATTCTTCATTTCCAATGCAAACTTTGATTAGCGATAACTTGAAATCCACTTGTGCTCCAAATTTCATTTTTCTTTTAAAATAAAGCTCATGGATTTCTTCAAAAATTATGTAATCATGTATTTATCTTCAAAATCTCGCCTTAATGGCTTAAATCGCCATTTAAGTCTAAGTGTTCATTTGGTGAAAGAGTTTGGGTTATTTCTTCAATTACTTGTTGCGTTATATTCTCTCTTTCATGATCTCAGGTTAAATCTTCGGTCGAAAAATGGAAAAGTAAATTCATATGAATATATAACTATTTTCCTTGAGATATCCTTCTCAGTAGCAAACAAATGGTTTCCCGTCTTATATTCTAGCCAATGTCAAAGCTTTTAATAAAACTTCATAATTAGTGTTTGTATAAATTCTTCATTTCCAATGCAAACTTTGATTAGCGATAACTTGAAATCCACTTGTGCTCCAAATTTCATTTTTCTTTTAAAATAAAGCTCATGGAATTCTTCAAAAATTATGTAATCATGTATTTGTCTTCAAAATCTCGCCTTAATGGTTTAAATCGCCATTTAAGTATAAGTGTTCATTTGCTGAATTTTGGACAGTCAGCGGTCGTGTGTACGTATGCTTATCCATATTAGATTAAACCTGTGGTTTGGTATATTTTATCTTGTCTCAAAAGTAAAAGCTTGATGATTCTTCCATTTTTTCACCACATATGCAGTAACCTTATTTGGGAGATAAATGAACATATATATATTTTTGTTTTTATTAAAAAAACAAATGGTTTCCCGTCTGTAATTTCTAGCCAATGTCAAAGCTTTTAATAAAACTTCATAATTAGTGTTTGTATGAATTCTTCATTTCCAATGCAAACTTTGATTAGCGATAACTTGAAATCCACTTGTGCTCCAAATTTCATTTTTCTTTTAAAATAAAGCTCATGGATTTCTTCAAAAATTATGTAATCATGTATTTATCTTCAAAATCTCGCCTTAATGGCTTAAATCGCCATTTAAGTCTAAGTGTTCATTTGGTGAAAGAGTTTGGGTTATTTCTTCAATTACTTGTTGCGTTATATTCTCTCTTTCATGATCTCAGGTTAAATCTTCGGTCGAAAAATGGAAAAGTAAATTCATATGAATATATAACTATTTTCCTTGAGATATCCTTCTCAGTAGCAAACAAATGGTTTCCCGTCTTATATTCTAGCCAATGTCAAAGCTTTTAATAAAACTTCATAATTAGTGTTTGTATAAATTCTTCATTTCCAATGCAAACTTTGATTAGCGATAACTTGAAATCCACTTGTGCTCCAAATTTCATTTTTCTTTTAAAATAAAGCTCATGGAATTCTTCAAAAATTATGTAATCATGTATTTGTCTTCAAAATCTCGCCTTAATGGTTTAAATCGCCATTTAAGTATAAGTGTTCATTTGCTGAATTTTGGACAGTCAGCGGTCGTGTGTACGTATGCTTATCCATATTAGATTAAACCTGTGGTTTGGTATATTTTATCTTGTCTCAAAAGTAAAAGCTTGATGATTCTTCCATTTTTTCACCACATATGCAGTAACCTTATTTGGGAGATAAATGAACATATATATATTTTTGTTTTTATTAAAAAAACAAATGGTTTCCCGTCTGTAATTTCTAGCCAATGTCAAAGCTTTTAATAAAACTTCATAATTAGTGTTTGTATGAATTCTTCATTTCCAATGCAAACTTTGATTAGCGATAACTTGAAATCCACTTGTGCTCCAAATTTCATTTTTCTTTTAAAATAAAGCTCATGGATTTCTTCAAAAATTATGTAATCATGTATTTATCTTCAAAATCTCGCCTTAATGGCTTAAATCGCCATTTAAGTCTAAGTGTTCATTTGGTGAAAGAGTTTGGGTTATTTCTTCAATTACTTGTTGCGTTATATTCTCTCTTTCATGATCTCAGGTTAAATCTTCGGTCGAAAAATGGAAAAGTAAATTCATATGAATATATAACTATTTTCCTTGAGATATCCTTCTCAGTAGCAAACAAATGGTTTCCCGTCTTATATTCTAGCCAATGTCAAAGCTTTTAATAAAACTTCATAATTAGTGTTTGTATAAATTCTTCATTTCCAATGCAAACTTTGATTAGCGATAACTTGAAATCCACTTGTGCTCCAAATTTCATTTTTCTTTTAAAATAAAGCTCATGGAATTCTTCAAAAATTATGTAATCATGTATTTGTCTTCAAAATCTCGCCTTAATGGTTTAAATCGCCATTTAAGTATAAGTGTTCATTTGCTGAATTTTGGACAGTCAGCGGTCGTGTGTACGTATGCTTATCCATATTAGATTAAACCTGTGGTTTGGTATATTTTATCTTGTCTCAAAAGTAAAAGCTTGATGATTCTTCCATTTTTTCACCACATATGCAGTAACCTTATTTGGGAGATAAATGAACATATATATATTTTTGTTTTTATTAAAAAAACAAATGGTTTCCCGTCTGTAATTTCTAGCCAATGTCAAAGCTTTTAATAAAACTTCATAATTAGTGTTTGTATGAATTCTTCATTTCCAATGCAAACTTTGATTAGCGATAACTTGAAATCCACTTGTGCTCCAAATTTCATTTTTCTTTTAAAATAAAGCTCATGGATTTCTTCAAAAATTATGTAATCATGTATTTATCTTCAAAATCTCGCCTTAATGGCTTAAATCGCCATTTAAGTCTAAGTGTTCATTTGGTGAAAGAGTTTGGGTTATTTCTTCAATTACTTGTTGCGTTATATTCTCTCTTTCATGATCTCAGGTTAAATCTTCGGTCGAAAAATGGAAAAGTAAATTCATATGAATATATAACTATTTTCCTTGAGATATCCTTCTCAGTAGCAAACAAATGGTTTCCCGTCTTATATTCTAGCCAATGTCAAAGCTTTTAATAAAACTTCATAATTAGTGTTTGTATAAATTCTTCATTTCCAATGCAAACTTTGATTAGCGATAACTTGAAATCCACTTGTGCTCCAAATTTCATTTTTCTTTTAAAATAAAGCTCATGGAATTCTTCAAAAATTATGTAATCATGTATTTGTCTTCAAAATCTCGCCTTAATGGTTTAAATCGCCATTTAAGTATAAGTGTTCATTTGCTGAATTTTGGACAGTCAGCGGTCGTGTGTACGTATGCTTATCCATATTAGATTAAACCTGTGGTTTGGTATATTTTATCTTGTCTCAAAAGTAAAAGCTTGATGATTCTTCCATTTTTTCACCACATATGCAGTAACCTTATTTGGGAGATAAATGAACATATATATATTTTTGTTTTTATTAAAAAAACAAATGGTTTCCCGTCTGTAATTTCTAGCCAATGTCAAAGCTTTTAATAAAACTTCATAATTAGTGTTTGTATGAATTCTTCATTTCCAATGCAAACTTTGATTAGCGATAACTTGAAATCCACTTGTGCTCCAAATTTCATTTTTCTTTTAAAATAAAGCTCATGGATTTCTTCAAAAATTATGTAATCATGTATTTATCTTCAAAATCTCGCCTTAATGGCTTAAATCGCCATTTAAGTCTAAGTGTTCATTTGGTGAAAGAGTTTGGGTTATTTCTTCAATTACTTGTTGCGTTATATTCTCTCTTTCATGATCTCAGGTTAAATCTTCGGTCGAAAAATGGAAAAGTAAATTCATATGAATATATAACTATTTTCCTTGAGATATCCTTCTCAGTAGCAAACAAATGGTTTCCCGTCTTATATTCTAGCCAATGTCAAAGCTTTTAATAAAACTTCATAATTAGTGTTTGTATAAATTCTTCATTTCCAATGCAAACTTTGATTAGCGATAACTTGAAATCCACTTGTGCTCCAAATTTCATTTTTCTTTTAAAATAAAGCTCATGGAATTCTTCAAAAATTATGTAATCATGTATTTGTCTTCAAAATCTCGCCTTAATGGTTTAAATCGCCATTTAAGTATAAGTGTTCATTTGCTGAATTTTGGACAGTCAGCGGTCGTGTGTAAACGTATGCTTATCCATATTAGATTAAACCTGTGGTTTGGTATATTTTATCTTGTCTCAAAAGTAAAAGCTTGATGATTCTTCCATTTTTTCACCACATATGCAGTAACCTTATTTGGGAGATAAATGAACATATATATATTTTTGTTTTTATTAAAAAAACAAATGGTTTCCCGTCTGTAATTTCTAGCCAATGTCAAAGCTTTTAATAAAACTTCATAATTAGTGTTTGTATGAATTCTTCATTTCCAATGCAAACTTTGATTAGCGATAACTTGAAATCCACTTGTGCTCCAAATTTCATTTTTCTTTTAAAATAAAGCTCATGGATTTCTTCAAAAATTATGTAATCATGTATTTATCTTCAAAATCTCGCCTTAATGGCTTAAATCGCCATTTAAGTCTAAGTGTTCATTTGGTGAAAGAGTTTGGGTTATTTCTTCAATTACTTGTTGCGTTATATCTCTCTTTCATGATCTCAGGTTAAATCTTCGGTCGAAAAATGGAAAAGTAAATTCATATGAATATATAACTATTTTCCTTGAGATATCCTTCTCAGTAGCAAACAAATGGTTTCCCGTCTTATATTCTAGCCAATGTCAAAGCTTTTAATAAAACTTCATAATTAGTGTTTGTATAAATTCTTCATTTCCAATGCAAACTTTGATTAGCGATAACTTGAAATCCACTTGTGCTCCAAATTTCATTTTTCTTTAAAATAAAGCTCATGAATTCTTCAAAAATTATGTAATCATGTATTTGTCTTCAAAATCTCGCCTTAATGGTTTAAATCGCCATTTAAGTATAAGTGTTCATTTGCTGAATTTTGGACAGTCAGCGGTCGTGTGTACGTATGCTTATCCATATTAGATTAAACCTGTGGTTTGGTATATTTTATCTTGTCTCAAAAGTAAAAGCTTGATGATTCTTCCATTTTTTCACCACATATGCAGTAACCTTATTTGGGAGATAAATGAACATATATATATTTTTGTTTTTATTAAAAAAACAAATGGTTTCCCGTCTGTAATTTCTAGCCAATGTCAAAGCTTTTAATAAAACTTCATAATTAGTGTTTGTATGAATTCTTCATTTCCAATGCAAACTTTGATTAGCGATAACTTGAAATCCACTTGTGCTCCAAATTTCATTTTTCTTTTAAAATAAAGCTCATGGATTTCTTCAAAAATTATGTAATCATGTATTTATCTTCAAAATCTCGCCTTAATGGCTTAAATCGCCATTTAAGTCTAAGTGTTCATTTGGTGAAAGAGTTTGGGTTATTTCTTCAATACGGTCGTGTGTACGTATGCTTATCCATATTAGATTAAACCTGTGGTTTGGTATATTTTATCTTGTCTCAAAAGTAAAAGCTTGATGATTCTTCCATTTTTCACCACATATGCAGTAACCTTATTTGGGAGATAAATGAACATATATATATTTTTGTTTTTATTAAAAAAACAAATGGTTTCCCGTCTGTAATTTCTAGCCAATGTCAAAGCTTTTAATAAAACTTCATAATTAGTGTTTGTATGAATTCTTCATTTCCAATGCAAACTTTGATTAGCGATAACTTGAAATCCACTTGTGCTCCAAATTTCATTTTTCTTTTAAAATAAAGCTCATGGATTTCTTCAAAAATTATGTAATCATGTATTTATCTTCAAAATCTCGCCTTAATGGCTTAAATCGCCATTTAAGTCTAAGTGTTCATTTGCTGAATTTTGGACAGTCAGCGGTCGTGTGTACGTATGCTTATCCATATTAGATTAAACCTGTGGTTTGGTATATTTTATCTTGTCTCAAAAGTAAAAGCTTGATGATTCTTCCATTTTTCACCACATATGCAGTAACCTTATTTGGGAGATAAATGAACATATATATATTTTTTGTTTTTATTAAAAAAACAAATGGTTTCCCGTCTGTAATTTCTAGCCAATGTCAAAGCTTTTAATAAAACTTCATAATTAGTGTTTGTATGAATTCTTCATTTCCAATGCAAACTTTGATTAGCGATAACTTGAAATCCACTTGTGCTCCAAATTTCATTTTTCTTTTAAAATAAAGCTCATGGATTTCTTCAAAAATTATGTAATCATGTATTTATCTTCAAAATCTCGCCTTAATGGCTTAAATCGCCATTTAAGTCTAAGTGTTCATTTGGTGAAAGAGTTTGGGTTATTTCTTCAATTACTTGTTGCGTTATATTCTCTCTTTCATGATCTCAGGTTAAATCTTCGGTCGAAAAATGGAAAAGTAAATTCATATGAATATATAACTATTTTCCTTGAGATATCCTTCTCAGTAGCAAACAAATGGTTTCCCGTCTTATATTCTAGCCAATGTCAAAGCTTTTAATAAAACTTCATAATTAGTGTTTGTATAAATTCTTCATTTCCAATGCAAACTTTGATTAGCGATAACTTGAAATCCACTTGTGCTCCAAATTTCATTTTTCTTTTAAAATAAAGCTCATGGAATTCTTCAAAAATTATGTAATCATGTATTTGTCTTCAAAATCTCGCCTTAATGGTTTAAATCGCCATTTAAGTATAAGTGTTCATTTGCTGAATTTTGGACAGTCAGCGGTCGTGTGTACGTATGCTTATCCATATTAGATTAAACCTGTGGTTTGGTATATTTTATCTTGTCTCAAAAGTAAAAGCTTGATGATTCTTCCATTTTTTCACCACATATGCAGTAACCTTATTTGGGAGATAAATGAACATATATATATTTTTGTTTTTATTAAAAAAACAAATGGTTTCCCGTCTGTAATTTCTAGCCAATATCAAAGCTTTTAATAAAACTTCATAATTAGTGTTTGTATGAATTCTTCATTTCCAATGCAAACTTTGATTAGCGATAACTTGAAATCCACTTGTGCTCCAAATTTCATTTTTCTTTTAAAATAAAGCTCATGGATTTCTTCAAAAATTATGTAATCATGTATTTATCTTCAAAATCTCGCCTTAATGGCTTAAATCGCCATTTAAGTCTAAGTGTTCATTTGCTGAATTTTGGACAGTCAGCGGTCGTGTGTACGTATGCTTATCCATATTAGATTAAACCTGTGGTTTGGTATATTTTATCTTGTCTCAAAAGTAAAAGCTTGATGATTCTTCCATTTTTCACCACATATGCAGTAACCTTATTTGGGAGATAAATGAACATATATATATTTTTGTTTTTATTAAAAAAACAAATGGTTTCCCGTCTGTAATTTCTAGCCAATGTCAAAGCTTTTAATAAAACTTCATAATTAGTGTTTGTATGAATTCTTCATTTCCAATGCAAACTTTGATTAGCGATAACTTGAAATCCACTTGTGCTCCAAATTTCATTTTTCTTTTAAAATAAAGCTCATGGATTTCTTCAAAAATTATGTAATCATGTATTTATCTTCAAAATCTCGCCTTAATGGCTTAAATCGCCATTTAAGTCTAAGTGTTCATTTGCTGAATTTTGGACAGTCAGCGGTCGTGTGTACGTATGCTTATCCATATTAGATTAAACCTGTGGTTTGGTATATTTTATCTTGTCTCAAAAGTAAAAGCTTGATGATTCTTCCATTTTTCACCACATATGCAGTAACCTTATTTGGGAGATAAATGAACATATATATATTTTTGTTTTTATTAAAAAAACAAATGGTTTCCCGTCTGTAATTTCTAGCCAATGTCAAAGCTTTTAATAAAACTTCATAATTAGTGTTTGTATGAATTCTTCATTTCCAATGCAAACTTTGATTAGCGATAACTTGAAATCCACTTGTGCTCCAAATTTCATTTTTCTTTTAAAATAAAGCTCATGGATTTCTTCAAAAATTATGTAATCATGTATTTATCTTCAAAATCTCGCCTTAATGGCTTAAATCGCCATTTAAGTCTAAGTGTTCATTTGGTGAAAGAGTTTGGGTTATTTCTTCAATTACTTGTTGCGTTATATTCTCTCTTTCATGATCTCAGGTTAAATCTTCGGTCGAAAAATGGAAAAGTAAATTCATATGAATATATAACTATTTTCCTTGAGATATCCTTCTCAGTAGCAAACAAATGGTTTCCCGTCTTATATTCTAGCCAATGTCAAAGCTTTTAATAAAACTTCATAATTAGTGTTTGTATAAATTCTTCATTTCCAATGCAAACTTTGATTAGCGATAACTTGAAATCCACTTGTGCTCCAAATTTCATTTTTCTTTTAAAATAAAGCTCATGGAATTCTTCAAAAATTATGTAATCATGTATTTGTCTTCAAAATCTCGCCTTAATGGTTTAAATCGCCATTTAAGTATAAGTGTTCATTTGCTGAATTTTGGACAGTCAGCGGTCGTGTGTACGTATGCTTATCCATATTAGATTAAACCTGTGGTTTGGTATATTTTATCTTGTCTCAAAAGTAAAAGCTTGATGATTCTTCCATTTTTTCACCACATATGCAGTAACCTTATTTGGGAGATAAATGAACATATATATATTTTTGTTTTTATTAAAAAAAACAAATGGTTTCCCGTCTGTAATTTCTAGCCAATGTCAAAGCTTTTAATAAAACTTCATAATTAGTGTTTGTATGAATTCTTCATTTCCAATGCAAACTTTGATTAGCGATAACTTGAAATCCACTTGTGCTCCAAATTTCATTTTTCTTTTAAAATAAAGCTCATGGATTTCTTCAAAAATTATGTAATCATGTATTTATCTTCAAAATCTCGCCTTAATGGCTTAAATCGCCATTTAAGTCTAAGTGTTCATTTGGTGAAAGAGTTTGGGTTATTTCTTCAATTACTTGTTGCGTTATATTCTCTCTTTCATGATCTCAGGTTAAATCTTCGGTCGAAAAATGGAAAAGTAAATTCATATGAATATATAACTATTTTCCTTGAGATATCCTTCTCAGTAGCAAACAAATGGTTTCCCGTCTTATATTCTAGCCAATGTCAAAGCTTTTAATAAAACTTCATAATTAGTGTTTGTATAAATTCTTCATTTCCAATGCAAACTTTGATTAGCGATAACTTGAAATCCACTTGTGCTCCAAATTTCATTTTTCTTTTAAAATAAAGCTCATGGAATTCTTCAAAAATTATGTAATCATGTATTTGTCTTCAAAATCTCGCCTTAATGGTTTAAATCGCCATTTAAGTATAAGTGTTCATTTGCTGAATTTTGGACAGTCAGCGGTCGTGTGTACGTATGCTTATCCATATTAGATTAAACCTGTGGTTTGGTATATTTTATCTTGTCTCAAAAGTAAAAGCTTGATGATTCTTCCATTTTTTCACCACATATGCAGTAACCTTATTTGGGAGATAAATGAACATATATATATTTTTGTTTTTATTAAAAAAACAAATGGTTTCCCGTCTGTAATTTCTAGCCAATGTCAAAGCTTTTAATAAAACTTCATAATTAGTGTTTGTATGAATTCTTCATTTCCAATGCAAACTTTGATTAGCGATAACTTGAAATCCACTTGTGCTCCAAATTTCATTTTTCTTTTAAAATAAAGCTCATGGATTTCTTCAAAAATTATGTAATCATGTATTTATCTTCAAAATCTCGCCTTAATGGCTTAAATCGCCATTTAAGTCTAAGTGTTCATTTGGTGAAAGAGTTTGGGTTATTTCTTCAATTACTTGTTGCGTTATATTCTCTCTTTCATGATCTCAGGTTAAATCTTCGGTCGAAAAATGGAAAAGTAAATTCATATGAATATATAACTATTTTCCTTGAGATATCCTTCTCAGTAGCAAACAAATGGTTTCCCGTCTTATATTCTAGCCAATGTCAAAGCTTTTAATAAAACTTCATAATTAGTGTTTGTATAAATTCTTCATTTCCAATGCAAACTTTGATTAGCGATAACTTGAAATCCACTTGTGCTCCAAATTTCATTTTTCTTTTAAAATAAAGCTCATGGAATTCTTCAAAAATTATGTAATCATGTATTTGTCTTCAAAATCTCGCCTTAATGGTTTAAATCGCCATTTAAGTATAAGTGTTCATTTGCTGAATTTTGGACAGTCAGCGGTCGTGTGTACGTATGCTTATCCATATTAGATTAAACCTGTGGTTTGGTATATTTTATCTTGTCTCAAAAGTAAAAGCTTGATGATTCTTCCATTTTTTCACCACATATGCAGTAACCTTATTTGGGAGATAAATGAACATATATATATTTTTGTTTTTATTAAAAAAACAAATGGTTTCCCGTCTGTAATTTCTAGCCAATATCAAAGCTTTTAATAAAACTTCATAATTAGTGTTTGTATGAATTCTTCATTTCCAATGCAAACTTTGATTAGCGATAACTTGAAATCCACTTGTGCTCCAAATTTCATTTTTCTTTTAAAATAAAGCTCATGGATTTCTTCAAAAATTATGTAATCATGTATTTATCTTCAAAATCTCGCCTTAATGGCTTAAATCGCCATTTAAGTCTAAGTGTTCATTTGCTGAATTTTGGACAGTCAGCGGTCGTGTGTACGTATGCTTATCCATATTAGATTAAACCTGTGGTTTGGTATATTTTATCTTGTCTCAAAAGTAAAAGCTTGATGATTCTTCCATTTTTCACCACATATGCAGTAACCTTATTTGGGAGATAAATGAACATATATATATTTTTGTTTTTATTAAAAAAACAAATGGTTTCCCGTCTGTAATTTCTAGCCAATGTCAAAGCTTTTAATAAAACTTCATAATTAGTGTTTGTATGAATTCTTCATTTCCAATGCAAACTTTGATTAGCGATAACTTGAAATCCACTTGTGCTCCAAATTTCATTTTTCTTTTAAAATAAAGCTCATGGATTTCTTCAAAAATTATGTAATCATGTATTTATCTTCAAAATCTCGCCTTAATGGCTTAAATCGCCATTTAAGTCTAAGTGTTCATTTGCTGAATTTTGGACAGTCAGCGGTCGTGTGTACGTATGCTTATCCATATTAGATTAAACCTGTGGTTTGGTATATTTTATCTTGTCTCAAAAGTAAAAGCTTGATGATTCTTCCATTTTTCACCACATATGCAGTAACCTTATTTGGGAGATAAATGAACATATATATATTTTTGTTTTTATTAAAAAAACAAATGGTTTCCCGTCTGTAATTTCTAGCCAATGTCAAAGCTTTTAATAAAACTTCATAATTAGTGTTTGTATGAATTCTTCATTTCCAATGCAAACTTTGATTAGCGATAACTTGAAATCCACTTGTGCTCCAAATTTCATTTTTCTTTTAAAATAAAGCTCATGGATTTCTTCAAAAATTATGTAATCATGTATTTATCTTCAAAATCTCGCCTTAATGGCTTAAATCGCCATTTAAGTCTAAGTGTTCATTTGGTGAAAGAGTTTGGGTTATTTCTTCAATTACTTGTTGCGTTATATTCTCTCTTTCATGATCTCAGGTTAAATCTTCGGTCGAAAAATGGAAAAGTAAATTCATATGAATATATAACTATTTTCCTTGAGATATCCTTCTCAGTAGCAAACAAATGGTTTCCCGTCTTATATTCTAGCCAATGTCAAAGCTTTTAATAAAACTTCATAATTAGTGTTTGTATAAATTCTTCATTTCCAATGCAAACTTTGATTAGCGATAACTTGAAATCCACTTGTGCTCCAAATTTCATTTTTCTTTTAAAATAAAGCTCATGGAATTCTTCAAAAATTATGTAATCATGTATTTGTCTTCAAAATCTCGCCTTAATGGTTTAAATCGCCATTTAAGTATAAGTGTTCATTTGCTGAATTTTGGACAGTCAGCGGTCGTGTGTACGTATA